>NW_010193564.1:25015-34029 GCF_000695765.1 Mesitornis unicolor | reverse complement strand
ACCGAGCGATTCTCTGATTCTGTGTGATTCTGTGACAAGATCTCAATGGATCAAGGAGTAAAACTACCATCCCAGGTCTTAGTCCCGGTCTCAAACCTAATTCAAATGACAACCTTGACTCTAATCCTTCTTGTCCCTTTCTCATACCAGTTTTGTCCTAGGCTTGTACGACACAGAAATTTGAACAGTAAGTCTATCATTTCAGCCTTTCCCATTCACAGTAATAGATCAAGAAGAAATTATTCATTAATCTTATATCATAAATCAATTTCAATTCAACTGTCGCAGAAAGCCTCAATACTTGATCAAGTTCTTGGCTTAGTTAAACCAATATCAATAAATCAATGTATTTCACATGCCGAATTTTGAAGAGTAAAAGTAAAACCAAACTTCTATCCTCTGAGATTTTAATGAAGGGTAAATTAAGTCACTAACATATATAAAAATACAGTGATCTGTTTCAAAAGTTTAAGACATTCTGCAAACAGCACTCATTCTTCTGAATGCTCAGTTGTTTTTAGAACTTTCTAGGAGGAATACTAGATCTAGAGAAAAAAAGGTAACTATATTGAGTTAGCATTCTGGAAAGCAACAAAACCAAAGCAACCTATAAACTGGGAAGATAATGGAGAGAAGACATCAGGCAGGATTGCTTGAACCAGAGTACTGCAGTGAGAATTTATGATTTAAAAACTTACAGTAGTTCAGTTTGAAGCATGTAGAGTGCTCTCTCTTGAAGCCACAGGAACTGTCATCATCTCTTAAGAGAAGGACAGACCATATTTTATACCTATCAGTCAAAAATTTCCTTCTTAACAATGTTTGTTTTTTAAGTATACATATATGCAACAGGAAGAAAGAGTCTTGGGAAATACCCGTAAAAAAAACACCAAAAAAACACCTCAGGTAAGATTCGTATGGTGCATACTAATTTCACATGTCCTTACGGATGTATAATTTAATAGATGATACTGGAGAATGTAGTATAGATTATGTTAATAGATTATGGATTATGCTAACAGAGTGAGTGCTTGAGAACCCTATAGAATAGGATAGAAAATACTTTCTTTTTTAAAAACTTTGTCTACAGCAAACACAGATTTTTTTTTAACTCAATTAGTGGTTTTTAAATCTCTTGGGAAACCCCAAGAATTTAAAAGACCTTGTCTTAAAGTTTCCAGTATGAGTAATAATGATAAAATCTCAAAAGCTGACAAAGCACATTTGGGCTTACCCATGCAATCTATCTTAATGAAGAACTATGTGGTAGCACCTTAACGTCCTCTCAAAAAATGACATGATAGGCTTAATCTAAGTTGGTTTTTTTTTATAAAAAAGGACTACGTGATTATGCAAAGCCAAATGCATGCAGGCATCAGCCCTGCAGCCTCCACTCCAGACATCCCGGTGAGGTTTCATCAGGGGTGATGGGCTCCATCTCCGGTTGTGGCCCGGTGCTGCCCCTGCGCTGCAGGCTGGGAGGAAAGGACCCAGCTCGGCTCAGCGAGAGCTGCCAAAGCCGCAGCCCATCCTCCTGACCAGGTTGCCAGGGTTACCGCAGGGATCCCAAGTGTGGAGATTCAAGACTGTAATAGAGAAGCTTTGCTTCACTAAACAAAAAAAAAATAACAAAATAGAGAGAGATGATTAAATACCAGAGGATTGCTGTAGCAATAAATAAAGCTGAATAAAAACATTAACAACTACATACAGACAAAGTGCCAGAGCTGGTAAAATTATAGCTAAATCTTGAATTACCTGCTGATTTTAAAAAGTGTTTTATAAACCCAGGGGGAATTTTCGGCAGAACACAATTACGTTAACATGCCTGTTTCTGTTACATACTTTACCACTCTCATGGCATGCTCATATTTATCCCAGTTCTTGGAGACAAATGTGTCTTGCTCCTAGTGCAGAAGAAGATGAAGCCCCAGCTTCAGACACCTGTGCTGGTTCTGCACAATTCCTCCTACATTTGACCATAATGGGTCTCATCCAGCAGTTTTTTAACTGGGCCACAGGTTAATTCAGTGTTTGGATATAAGACAGTGTTTGAATCAAGACAGATGCTGTGAGGTGTCCCTTTTTGGCATAGCAGGTCTGTGTGAGACAGGATAACCAGGGCTGAAGATCAGAGCACAGGCATGAGCCCGTGCTGCTGAGTTTGCCACGGGCATGCGAGCAGCCCTGTATAAGCACAGCAGGTGCCTGACTAGTTTTATTACAGACACAAGGGTAAAATAGCTCATATCCAAGTTCAGAATTGAGCCCTTGGTATAAATACAGCCTTAAAATATGATTTCAGAAACTACCAATGGTTGCTGTGAAATGCAGCAACACTTTGAAAGCTTCCTAAAATTCTGAGAAAATTCCATCAATCAGAGTCTTAAAAGTGCTTGTGAGTTTTTTGTGGGGGTTTTTTCCTATAATTTTCTGTTTCTACTTTATAGTCTTTAGTTGAGGAAGTCCTCTTGCTCTTGCCTTTTTTTATTTATTTTTGATATGGGAGCACATATATTTTTATGACAACCTTGCAAAATCTTATGTGATCAGCATAAGGTCAGGAAAAGGTGACTCATGTAATAAAAGAGTGTGAAACTTAGGCTGGACATTTCTGCATTAGTATTCTTAACCATTGCAGTTATTCAGGATATCATAGAAATCAGTTTCTATTCTAAACCATTTCTTTTTGAAGATACTGCTTTTGGAGATTACTATAGTGTAAATCCCAAACAAGGAAATGGTGTCTGTATGTATTCATTCTATAAACACCTAGTACAAAATTAAAATTAATAAGGCAAATATAAGAATGACAAAGAATAATTAGTAATTCTAAATGGACAGTTTACCTAGTGGAAAAATAATTTTCTGAACTTACCTATCTGGCATGCATCTTTATTTATTATAAAGGTTCTCAAGGAGCATAATTGAACTAGACAATGCTGGATTATTATCTTAAAGTTCAGTCCACATTGTGAAGAGTCCCATGAAGAAGCAAGAATGTTCATTGTGGCTAATTCTGATTTTGCCGCTTTACATTTATGAATCTGCAGTGATTTGGGGAGATTAGGAAAGGTGACACTGTCAGGAGGCCCAGAACATTTCTATTCACTGGGCCTAAACCCAAGCAACAGAGCATCAGTAGTGACTGGTTAAACACAATGATCCCTTCCTCCAGACTGATGAGGCTTGTTTCCCCTGGGCACTTGCAGAGGGTTTGGCCTTTAATGGTTATTTAGGCACCTAAGTGTCCATTTCTGTATTTTTTAAAGCTTGTCTTTCTCAGAGGAGGAACCACGAACATCCTAGGTTTCTCAGGTTGTCCTCATGTCAGTAAACTTTGGATTTCTGGTTCTGTCTCTCTTCTCCTTTGGACACACTCTTCAAGCCCTTGTGTGAAATGGAGATTGCAGGAGCTGACTTCTTCATCCTAGGGAACGTGTGATGCACACTCCCTGTGTGGCGTAATCAAGGGGACCAAAGTAAGAGAGAAAAGGTAGAGAATCTGTCCTAGGTATTGATAGCACCCCTAAATTTTTTAAACAGTTTGTTTAACCCCCACATAAAAACCATGATACCAGTTTTGGTTCCACCTCATTCCTACCCAGTGTTGTTCCTGGATACTGGTTATCAGATGTACAGGAGAGGAGCAGACAAGCAGAGGAAAGCATACTGCAAGGGTAACTTCTCCTGCTGGCCTTCTCAGGAGTCTTTAAGCCTCTATTTCTTCTTTGCTCTTTCCACATCTCCAACTGGAAGAGAAATTCAGACTGGAAGAGTGTGCAGAGAGGAGACAAAATACTGCATTTGCCGCATCAAAATCCCATGGCAGCACACTTTTTAGGTCACAGACAGGTTTGGAATTTCATTGAGGTATAAAGGTGAAAAAAGAAGCTCACAAAGATGAGAAAAATCTCTCAGCAAATGTAGAAAAAAAGATCAGAAAAATGTAGCCAGACAAATTGCTGTTTGTAGAAATGGTGTGAAAACCTCTTTTCAAAATATTCAACATATACATGGATTTATTCATAATTTCTCCATGTTTCTATCCATCACAAGTTCTCTGCAACTTTAAATTGCTGGACTGGATAAGTGAATTAAAAAAAAATAAGTGTTTAGCAGTAACAAATGGACATAATAATGGTCAGAATTTCAGTCATACAATCACGACATGATTCTGAGGTTCTCACAAAATTAAAGAAATAAAATGTCTCTCTTAAGGTTTGTAGTATGATGTGAGTCTATGAATCAAAAAGTCTGCCTGGAATTCAGCTGCCTAAATATATATGTATATTTTGAATGCACAGAAAGCTTTATATCTAAATGAAAATCACGAAGAAAAAAGGTATCGTCTTAAAAATTTGAGGGTACATTGAGGCTGACTTTTTGGATTTTGTATTTTTAAGACAAGTTTAGAGGCAACTAAAAGGATTTTTTCACCTTATCTACACTAAATGAGAGGACAAAGGGAGGACTGTCCAGAGTACAAACGATGACCTATGAGATTAAAAAGAAGTCTCTTTGTTGCAATTTTATCATCACTTGTAAGTGACAAAGTGCCAAAAGACAGGTTTGTGGCAGCAGCAATATATTTTCTTCAGGGCAGGAAAATCATCAACAAGGTGTCTGTATATGTGTAGCACTGCTTGAATATGAAAGCAATTTTCTGAAGCCCTGTGGCTTAATTCTGTTGTTTTCGTCAAGAACGAATGTTCTGGATCACAATCTTCAGTGACTGATAGTAATGGACACACTGTGAAAAATGGATGAGCAAGCTCGTCAGATGACTGCTGGACAAGGCTCCAATACCATCGACAGCAATATTTGCATTTATCTAAAAAGAGATTAAATGCTAACAGAGTTTCAGTACATTTGTCTGCCTGGCTTCTGTGTATGGTTCCCATTAAATTAAAGGGGGGGAAGAAATATGTAAAGGGAATAAGATGAAGAGAAAGAAGAAAAAAAGTTTTGCTGCGTGTAGAGAGCAACTAAAATCTTACATTCTCTAAACTACATTTATTCCAGAAATGTTAACTAAAGATGCAGAAATACAAGCAGTATCCTAACTGCTCAAAGTATAGGTAATGTGAGATAATAGATGTTATTGTATGATCTACCCCTAATCTACCAACGTCCTTTCAAGAAAACTTGATTATGCATCCAGTATTCATCCTTAATATCTTCTGAGAAATGCCTCAGAAACATGAGAGCCACTTCTTTTCCTGCAGCAGGACCATATCCTCCAGCATTTGATGGCAACGTAAATTACAAGCTTCTTTAATTATTCAGTTCCATCCAGCCTGGCTGGCACCATCATTATCTTCCCATGCAGGGCACCCTCTGACTTGGAGCAAATGCTGCATGTACAGGAGCAGGTTCTGTAGGCAAGCTCAAGGGACTCTTTGTGCATTGGCAAGTAGTTCATTTCTCCATCCCCTCAAAATCTGCCCAAAAACTTGCTGGGTTTGTCCCAGTTATGTCCTTTAATTAATTATTCAGTATTTTATTCAATATTATTATATTATATAATTGAATATAGATATAATTGAATAATTATTCAGTATTATAAAAAATTATTTCAAAGTGAGGAAGAATATTTGTGTTTATTTCTATTCCTTCTGAAATCAAAGGAAAAAGCATATCTTAGGTAGGAACAAGATGGGACACTGAAAGCATTCCAACTTCAAGAAAAAATTCTGATCCTGATTCAGACAAGAATATAATCTAGGTACAGGCTTTACTTTACGCATATGAATCTGTATTCATATCTATTGTCTTGGTTTTGACACTGTGTTTTTTTAGCATTAAAAAGCTACATTTATATGAAATTTAAACTAGACTGTTTAGTTCATGCAAAAATTAAGCCATTAAAATAACATTTGAAAAATAGGTTTTGGAAGTATTGTTTGCTTATTTACAAACTGAAACTTTCCAAGTTTAATCATATAGGAAGGTTCATTATCTCTCTGCTGCAGGATTAACAGTTCTGCTGAAGACACACATTACTAATTTGTTATAAAGTTCGTAAAGAAGGTACCTTGGGGCCAAAGCACTGCCCATCCACAAAATTCGATGGAAGCAAGCAGTGCTTAGTCAAAGATAGGCTTTGCCCATAACTTTTACTATTTCTGTTTTTTTGAGACAAGAAACTTTTACAGCCATCACTGGACACAATATCCAAGATGATAAGCAGTTTATGGGTATGCGTTTGCTGTTATCTCTTCAGCTGATGGAGAATTCCCCAAGCTGCAATGAAGTAAAAGGGCTGTCTGTTTACAGGACCCACTGTTTACAAGGTGATGGCAATTCCTGTAGTGGGACTCTGTGTTGGTTATACTAGGAAATATTTTTTGCATGACTTCCATGAAAAATGGAAAACCACAGCAATCAGTCTTTAGCTCTCACTCCAATAAGCTATGAATAATAAACAACAGAACACAACTATCACAAGGGAGGCTGCTATTTAGGTTAAATATAATAGCAGGCACTGACTACATGAAGGGCCATAAGCACAATGGGGAACAGTTGGTGTTAAATACTGGTTAAAAGCCTGACTGCCTAACTAGGCAAAAAGAGTATTCTTTATCATTCAGGTATTAGAATAGATCTATGGATGCATTTCCATCTAATTCTTTTCAATGAAAGTAATTTTTGGTGCTGTTTGCTATAACTATAAATTTAAAAACACAATTAAATACACATTTTGCATGTGTATTATTCCTGTAAATATAAAACTGTTATGAAACCAGTATTATGAAAGTCTTTAGCGACTGCTATAGTCTATTTGAAGACTCAGTATAGATCTTGAATTGAATTCACCATTGAATGAGTTTACCTCATAGCCATAAAGTTAACTCTTGTTTTTTAGAGGACAATTGTAAAAGTATATAGTATTATAGTATAAGATAATGTAAAAAGTGTTATGTAGAGAATTCCAGAGCAATATAATCAGCCTCAGATTCTCCAGTTTGATTTCTTACATTTCCTCAAAACTGAGTCCCTCCATGAAAAAATATAGCTAGACACAATGCAAGCCCATTGCCGGATCATGGAGGCCAATCTCATTAGGGCCTCAGATTCTGGGATGAAGCTTCAGAAAGACCAGACTATCAGCAAGAAAAATAAGTCCATTATTTACCAAGATATTGACGTTCTGTCTTTTCATTCAACTACTTCTAACGCTGCACATGAGAACTACAGTGCTGAAAATATACTGTATCAGGAATGGCACACAAGATCTATGAACAATTTGTCCCTCCTGTCATTGCCAGAACAAGTCTCACCGCAGATCAGAAATGAAGCAAAACAAAAGAAAAACCTTAGAAAACCTCAGGGAGCAGGTACTCCATTCAAACAACCCACATATCAAGGACTAAATTTTCAAAATATAGCAAGTTCAAATTACATGACAGAATTTTTACATTAAAGTACATAATGCATACATACTTCAGAGAGGTATTTCTGAATGTATGCATCCAGATTCTCATTTAAGGTACATTTATTTCTATTTTACCCTGTGCCTGATACATTGAAATCTCATAGGTACTTTGTTCAATGTAAAAATAATAAATTAATTCAAGAACGAAAATTATTTAAATTCTTACAGTTTAAAGAGCAGCTAACAAGCTATTAACACTGGAATACTTGATATGAGTAAGATTTCTACAATATTAGGGATAGATGAAATAGATAGCCATGCAAAGATCTCTGGACCATCATCCCTGTGGTATCCTAAACAACCAAGTCATACATACAATTCCGTTCCTACATTCATCAAGCTCCATCTGAAAAACTAGATGTCTTGTCTCCACAGCCCATACACAAGATTTTCACAAGGTCTTTCTTCTAAAGGTTGCAATTTTTCTTTAGATTTTGAGCCTAAATTTATTTACTCATATGTTTACTCACCTATGCTCATTTGTTTTGAGTCAACAGTAGCCTTGAGTTTAGAAAATAAGCCTCAATTCCTCATGTCCACCTTCCTGATGGCAAAAGGCAATTGCAACCTTTTCCAGCTTACTTCTTGCAAGGCTAACAAAACCCTGTTGTGATCTCCAGTTCCTTTATCATCCAGGGAACTTTTCTTTGCAATTGTTTCTACTTGATTTCAGCTTTATTGTAGATAAGTGAGCAGAATTTTATCAGTTCTCCACATGAGATCTCACTATGGCCTTATAAAATTGCACTCACATCTCCTTCTCTCTTAGAAACATTTTACCTAATATATCCTAAGACTGCGCACTTTCCACAGTTCTGCATCCAACCCATTTCAGAGTCATCCTTTGATACTACAGGTAACAGCAGAGGACACAGCGACAAATGGTGCAGAATTACTCATGCCTGCACTGCTTGGGACACACAGTCCTTTTTCTAGCAAGTGCCAACCATGTCTAAATGGCATAGCACTAGATTTGGGTCTCCTGTGGTGCCCACATCATACTGCCATGGCCCTAGGAGCTAATACTGATTCTCTTGTGGCTTTTCAGTTGAGGTGCCAAAAATAAAAGGGAAATTGAATAGCAGAATGCCAGAGCAAAGTCAGACCAAGGACACCGATTGTATGTGTGTGATATATGAGAGGTACTGGGTTTGCTGAGACAGGGTTGGATGGATACACAGGGCAAAGGGAATTAAACATGTTTAAGTTCTCCCTACCGGTATATGAGAAACAGTCCATGCAGAGAACTACACCTTCTAGGAAATAACTCACTTGGATTTCCCCTGGGAAGGAATGAATGGTGAGGTCCAAGAGAAAGTTTCAAGATCCAACATACATGCAGAGTAGTTGGTCAGGAGAAGACCGACAAATGAGCTGAGGAATTCCATCACTTCACCAGCACAGACATATGTACTCTTTTTCACTGTTATTTCCAACAGATGGTTGCCCCTTGCTTGACAGAAAATCTTGCTATTGCTCTCCATTGATCAGATCAATGGAAATTACTTTTACATTTTCTTTAATTTAAATTGAATCATCTCACAGTCCTCTTAGATTGTTTTCTGTGGCCCTTTCA
>NW_010193564.1:0-24984 GCF_000695765.1 Mesitornis unicolor | reverse complement strand
TTCCCTACATCAACTTGTACTGATCCAATGACAGTTACTGAAGAAAACAGGCTGTTAGCAGTCTGTTACCTTCAAATACACCATCAAACAAAACAGCACCAGTGAAAAAGAGAACTCCTCTATTGTGCAATTATTAAAAAAGTCCATGATATAATTTTGCCCTGTTTCAACTTAGCTGTCTCAAACAACTCCTACACACAGTTTAGGAGTTACCACAAGTTGGCAAATAGTCTCAATCAGCAGCGTGCGTGGTGGCAATGTCTGAAGACTAAAAGCATCTAATAATATGGACATGGTTTAAGCCATGCTCTTGGATTCTGCATCAGAATATAGTCCCAGGCCTTCTTAATTTTACTGGTGTACACTTGGCCCACATAATTTTTAGCTTTGCATAAAGATAAACCAAGTCTTTCAAACTCATTTCTAACTCTCACAGCCACTTAAGTGCCTATAAGTCTGTATTTATATGTGTTTCCTTATTGCGTGCAATGGTTTGCCATTTTGTCAGAACTTCAGGAGGCGAGACATTCAGTTAGAGTCTTCTAATCTTGTTTGAATATCCTGAAATATAATTGTGAACATCACAACTCACTTTATCTCGGTGATGAATAGAACTAGTCGCTGCATTCAAACACCTGTTTAGGCATTTTGCCCAGCTTTGCTACTGGCATGGATAAAATGATATTTTAGTATTACAGGGCTTTTTCCCGTAACACTAAAACCATCAGACTCCTGGAAGATATTTTCTGTGCATAGAAAAGTGGAACTATAAAAAGAATATAAACCTGCAAAGGTGATCAGAGACTGTGATCATACAGAGTTCGTGGTGACCACACAGAGTTTCAGAGAGGCAAAACCTCATCAGCAGAGACTCAGCAGCTCCAGCCACTGCCCTGCAGACTTTTGCATTGGCCCCTTGAGGTCCCCACTGACACCAATGGAATCAGACATACGTACAAAGCTCAGCAGGATCCAGGACTGCCTGTTTCAGACTCTTCTGTGATCCCGACTGGCTCCTCTAGGTTCTCAGTAATTAACAAGTGATCACCATAATGTATTATGCATTCAAAAATCTTTTCCTTATACTAAGATATTTCTTCATTCCTCCAAGTAACACACATGTTGAATTCTTACTAAAGGCATTGCACAAGTTTACTGTTTTATACTTTCTTGGGCTGCAACTTTGTGCCCTTGCTTGCCTAACTACTCTCACTAACACTCAGGAAATGCCCGAGCTGATTTCTTTAGCATTTTTATAGTACTGGGAGCAAAGAGGGAGGGGATAATGAGAAGGAAAGGAATCATTTATCAAGACAGAGAATTAAAAGCAAGACTTTAACAAAAATATATTTGGGTTAAGATTTTAAATGGCATTTGCCTGAATTGACTAGGAACCAATTTCCATTCGCTCTATCCTCCTGTGGCCAGAAGGCTTATACAATGCATTTTACACTGTGATTTTCCTCATATTATGAGAGGGGAGTTATTTCAGATTCTACTGTGCTTCCAGAGTTTCAAAGCTGAGTCTTAACCTTTCAATCTGCTTATTAATACTCATGTCATGGCTTCTGTTGAGAAAAAGGTTTAGTGTCACTGTCCTCAATCAGTGTCCTTTCATTCACTTTCATTAAAGAACCATGTTTTCCTGACAAAGGATAACAAATGGACGCTGTGGGTCCCTAATGTGCTTTTTGACTACAGAGCCTGTACCATTTCTCTGAAGCAATGGCAATTATTTGTCATTTTAATATGACTTGGCAAGGAGATCCAAAAACATATGACCATTATTCATCAATATGTATATCTTGTGCTTGCATTAATATTAGAATATCATTATTATTACCCTGACATTGTATGAGCTGGATAAAATTACATCATGTAAAAAATGTATTACGCTATGTTCAGCTATATTCATACAGCAAGGCAAAAGCAATTTAAAGACCTGTACCAGCTCTGTGTTGAATGCTGCAATTTATTCTGATTAGCAGGGAAGCCCCTTTACCTGTGTATTAATGAAATATATTTCAGTGTTGCTCCAGTGTTAATTGGAAACAGCACAGTTCTGTGTTACTATTGTTACCAAACATATACAGTGATTTAATCTATTTCCTTTTTTCCTAAAATCTCACAATATTTAACCCTTCCAGCATTCCTGGTACATGATTTAAAAAAGCCAATTTCTGTTAATTTTGGGGAATTGGCATAGCCATATTTCTCCCATTTCTTCTAGGTGTTTTTGTTGCTACTGTTTGTGTTAAAGCTATTGCACATTTCTATAAACCGAGCTTGTATTATTTTTTCCTACAGAGGGATAAAAGAGTTGTGCTTATGTCAATGACAGTTGGATTTAGATCAAAAATTACTAGTTAAAGCCAGCGTGATACTCCTACTGTTTCCTAGTATTGTTGAGAATGGAATTAAAAGTGGATGAAGAAAACATCCTAAAAAATATTTAATATTTTTCTTCTCACTCATCTCCACCTGAAAACCAACATGAATCTGTGAAAAAAGTGAGGAGTAAAAGCTCTGAAATAAAATTCAAGGACCACAGGTTCTTATCAAGTAGGTTATTAGCCTTCATTACAGAAATCATTCAGGTTATTTCTCTCAAGAGAGTATGACTTGAGGGATAAAGACCTCACCATGAAATAATATTTGAGTAGTTATGTTTTCCCAGGTCACATACTTATTTTTGCATGACATTAAAGAAGCTGCAAAGCATCCTCTCCCTTGCACTTAGTAATGCAACCAGTTTATCCATTTAAGGACATTTTCCTGGTGAATTGTTGGAAAATATAACTCATAACTAAACAGCAACAGCAAAAATCATTAGGGGCGATGGCACAAGGCTTCAAAATGCTAAAAATGAACAAAAATTAGGTTTGTATCACAAAGCCTGGACCCACATGATATAGACATTAGTTTAGTAGCTGATGGATTTCACCTCTTTCCCGCTCAGTTGGATTAAGATAACAAGGAACATAATGCTCTACTTGCAAACTTGTGTGTAAGAGATTTTTTTCAGGTCAATTAACCCCAAGTGTTTCATCTCTCCATTCAGTAGGCCTGAATTAATATCCACTAGGATCTCCTAAGGGCATGGGACTCTTCCCTTTCTTCATTCTCTTTGTCTTTCACTTAAAACCAAAAGCTACATTATTTTACCTCTCTATCACAATCTGTCCATTAATTCATGTTTGCACCAACTGTATCACCTTATCAGTTTTTTTATACTGTTTAAATTAGGTTGCTCTAAAACATTTAAACCCATCAAACCAATCATGCACCTTACTATGTACTATGTACTTAGATTAATATCTGTTATAGGAAAGGCTCCACTTTGATCATTTGAGTGCTTTCTTAGTAGGCAGAAGAGAGTTTTGAGATGTCATTGAACTACTCATGGAACAATATAACATGAAGCAACAGCTCCATCAACTTAGGAGTTGCTTAGAAGCAAGCACGTATGACAGCCAAACAAAGGCAAATCGGTTATGTGGATGGAGAGATTTTTTGCAGAATACCATTTTGTGCAATTGAGGCAAAAAGACCAATGATATGAAAAGAAAGAAACAATAAATCAACAGTATGTCCTGAACAACACTGGGAGTATAACCCCCCAAAAAGCCTAGCAAGAGTTATGCCAAGTGCTCTCTGAAAGGGCTTACAATTCCTGTCACTCTCTGTAAATAAAAAGGATGATATTGAGACACCTGACTCCCTCAACAACTTCTCCTAAAATAAATTGACCAATTGTCTCATTGACCAATTGTTCAAGTCAAAAAGGAGATACAGGAGTATTCTTTCCACTACTGTTTTTGTGTCTTCTTCACCCATATGCCAAGTAAGCAGTCTGGTCAAAGGGAGGTAAGTAGGCCTGGCCAGTGCAAAAAACAAATGCAGTATCAAGATGGGAAGTAGCAAGATCAGTGAAGATGTCAGCACCATAACAATCACATAAAGCCGTGAAAAACAGGTGAAACGCGGACTGCTCTTAAACAGGTTTTGGTAAAGACTATAGCTGAGAGATTCCACAAACATGTGAAACTTCATTTATCATGAAGCCAGTGTCATAGCTTTCCATTCTTTACTAAGTATAGGAACATTTTAGACATTTCTGGTTGGAAATACATTTCTTCAGAAGTTAAATCCACAAAAAGACTGAGCTGCTTTAAAACTGCCAGGGATGTGGCACATACAGAAAGGGAGAGGAAACAGATGGCACTAAGTCACCTTGTTCCTGCCCAGAACTCAGCAGTACCAAGTCCTCCTCTGTAAAACAAGAGAATCAATTGAACAAAAAACAAAGAAGCAGCTGGAGAACTTGATTGAAGAGGAAGAATCCAAGCCTTAGCTATGTGGGATGGCTCCCTGAGCAAAAAGGTCTGGAGATATTGAGCTATGGATAGACATTTTATATCTGCCCTGACTGGACTCACTAGAGTGTTCTTCTAATACTACTTGGAGGTTGACTTTCTGTTTCCTAACTTTTGATGCAAAATCAGGAAGCATGTGGCAAACACAGTCAAATCAATGCTCACTTATTGCTTGGAGTGCTTAACAAACACACCTTCTCAGTGTTGTCTCAAGTGTATATATTATGGTAAGAGCAATAATATTTCTTCAGCCTTCCGAGAGCATGAGTGGAAACAAAGAAAAATGGAAAACAGCACAATTAAGACCATCACCCTTAAACAAGAACAGCTACACTACAAAGCACTGAAGGAAATCACACTGGGTAAATATCTTTAATATGTATATACATTTGGCACTTTACTTATAAATCTTTAAGATTCAGGTTGTTTATCTTTCCAGTTTTTAGTAAACAAAATACAGCAGGAGTAAGCTGCAAGAAACCACTCTGTGCAAAATGGTTCATGGAAAACCAGAATAGCATCTGAAACAGCAAATCACCTGCTCGTGCTACAGAGACAATTTATATCCTATAAATAACCTTTAAAAAATTAAAATTGCAGCCTTTATTAGATTTCTGACCTGGCTTACCAGTGGGAACCCCACTACTATTGGCACAGCAGTAGGGGAGGCACACGACAGAGCAAATGGCTTGAAGTAAGTGCTGGCAACAGAGAAGCTAGAACTGTTACTGAAAGAAATGAACATGAAATATGGCACAGTAAAACAAATGTCGTGAAAGCTTTATGCATTTTTAGGACTGTGCCTTTATGTAATTGCTCAGAAAACAACAACATTTTTTCCTCATGCTTCATTGGAGAAGACTCTCTGGAATACATTGTGCACATGTTTGGTGGCCACTAGTAGTGGCCTGAAAAATCAAACCTTGCATGAAGCTATGAAGAGTGGCTACAAACATCTGAAGGACATAAAGAACAGTTTCTCAGGATAAACTAGCACAAATAATATTGTTCTGATCTTTAAAGTCTGGAAAAAATATGGAATTAATAGAAGAAATCCCCTCATGCTCTTAAGAACAGACACAGGAAGGCAGTAATGGCTTTGCTGACATGGAGTTCCTTTAAAGTGAGACTAAATAAAGCACTGGAGAAAAAGAATGATGAAATAAGACTTTTTATTTTCTATAATTTGGGGGTTCTCTTTCATCACTTGATCAATTTCTACATTGTCAATAAAGCAAACAAAGAAGTGAAAATAAAAAGGAAATACAGAAGGCACCAAGGCTTATGTTAAAATACAGATATAATTTAATAAATTTAAAAGCCTTTTACTTAACGCAAAAATTTTCTCACTTTACTGTTTCTTGGCCCTATCACATTTGCTGCCATTTGCCACATTTTGCATGACATGTACCACTTTTCCGGTAAACTCTCTGGGACAATTATTGTATTCTATATTTATTACTACAGCACACAGAAAACTGAAACATCCATCCCTTTTTCAGATCTCCAAGTAATGTCACTGGGGAAAAAAAAAAAAAGGAACAAGAAAAAAAAAGGATATTATCTTGCACTTTTTAAAGCTGCAAATTATATGTATTATATTTTTGTTGCTGCTCTTTTCTTTCTGTGAAGGCAAATATTTATAGGTCAACTAACACAGAACAGGAGGGTATCCCACATAGTACAGTGCTGCACCAAGAACATCTTCGAACTCCCTTCTTGAAGGATATTTAATGTTTTTGACCTTGACTGCCCTTTGAGAGAGAAAATTCTGTCACCTTTCCTAAGCAGTAGCAAAAGCTAATCAAACTCACTTTCACTTCCATTTTCAGCATGTGTATTGCCTTCTGATGAGGACTGCTGCCCACTGAGAGCTTAACCCAAATTTAAGGCATTTCCCACAGGATCTCTGGGTACGCTGACACAGCAAGTAACTCCATGTCAACTTGAACTGAATTTTAGCTAATCTGTCATTCTCCAGAATTTACCTTCAGAATCCCAGTTGTGTTTTGACCTGGAGAGCCTTGCATTTTATGATAAATTTTAACAGTAAAGAAATATCAAATTAATTTGGCCTAAAGGGAAATTTTCCAATAAGAAAGAGTTTTTAATCTCAGTTTTTCTTCTCCTTAAATAGAGACACTATGTATAGCACTGTTTATAGCTTGACAATGACATACTTATGAATGGGCACATGGACAATATTTGCACCAGATTAAACCTCAGTGCAAACCTGATCTCAGAGAGCTTGGGAGGATATACTCAGACATGGCAGGAAAGACCATCCTAAGGAGCAATGGATGGCATTTGTGAGGTGTAGCTTGTCTTCTGCTTGGCAGACAGTCATTAATACCCAGTGCTACTAAATTCAGCCAATAAAATACACTTTGGCTGAGCTTTTCTCATCTGTTTTACTTTTTGCCTCTTGAGGAAGAAGATTCCAAGACCACCAGTCACAAAGAAGAACTTCTAACAGAGTTAAAAAGCTAGTGTCTGGAAAAGAAATAGCCAAACCATGTATTTCCAAAAGTCTGTGTTTTGGCAATTCAGCTAAAACATAAAATAAAAACAGTATATTAAAATAAATTAGCATTAAATTATCACATTGTTTGAATCCACAAGTTGATTAAATAATGTTTAATAACTCAAGAATCCTTATTAAAGTCTACGTAATAATTTTAGCTGTCATGCTATTTAGTTCTCTGCCACAAAGCAATGGACTTCATCTACCTATATAGCTAGATACCAGTATAGGTTCCAGTAAAAAAAAATAATACAGTAGTGCTCAAAACCTCACAATTAAAACTAAAAATTTCAGCTGATTTCAGCTCTGATGTTAAGCGAAGCAGCCTGCTCAAAGTAATAATTGTCAGTTTGCAGTGAATCTTTTCTCTCTTAATACAAGAATCTAACCAAATATTTAGGTATAATTCAAGATAACATGTTATATTTCATATTGATAGTAACGTAATGTCTCAGGAAAAAACACTGAACTGATGATGTAATGACCTATGTTATACATATTTTTATATATCAGGGTTGTCTAATTTATTGGCTGCTTCAATATATGGGAAATATATGTGAGACTGACTAAATACAAGCTTCAGTACAGAATAGTCTACAGAAGACAATTTTCAGGATACTCACTGATCATGGATTTTCCTGCGGATGGTAATGGGAGGAAGAAATGGGTGGCTACTACAGCTCAGCTCTCTCCTTGCTCCAGTCCAGAACAAAACTTGTATTTTCACCTTTTCCTTGGTGACATTCACCAGCTTTTCCATTCACTGCAGCTCGGCTAAGCTGCCACCACTACCTAATGTTTTCAGTGATGGTCCTGTTGTGTGATGACCACAAATTGCAATGAGGAAAGGACCTTGAATTGACTGCAACATATTTTACATTTTACTTAAAAATGTCATTGTCCAAGTGTTTCTGTTTAAAAAATCTTTCTTCCCATCAACTCTGGTTTCAAACACAAATATTAACATTTTAAACTTAATTAACATCTAAAATTAACATCTTTACACTATCTGTTGGAATTAAAGATGGAGACTGGTAAACATAAGTCAATAATTATGCAGCACAATTTTTGCAACCATTGGGGTTTTCTTCAACCTCAAGAAATTGGAAAGATTAATCAGTACTCCTGTTGATCCTGATACTTACTTGTTTTTCTTTTTTGTTCATCTTAGGTTGAGAGGGTGCATAAAGCATGAACCTCTTTGTTAAGCATAATGTTACTGCGTTGCAAGAAGCTGGCATCTAGTGAATAATGATCATTTTATACAAATACAATAGCAAGACTTTTTCCTGTTACTCAGTTTTGTTCATGGGGACCTTGATCCCCTCCTTGGCACCTGTAACTCAGCTCAAAAATTTCTTTGGCAAAGGGGAAAAAAATCTAGCTCATACAAAGTTGGAAGTAAAACCATACAATATTGCAGTCATTCATTAGCTCATATATGCCCAGAGAACTGCAGTTTTACAGGGAGATGCTTATAATGTTTCCTGTATATTTTAGAATCTTTAAGTTCTAAAAATGATTTACTGCCACAGAAAATCTAGAAGAGAATGTCAGCTTTGGTTTATTACAGTAAAAATCTATTATCCCCAAAAACACCCCCGCAGTCAGTGGGGAAAAGGTACAATGGCAGAATTTCCAGGAGTGGTTACAAGAAAGCAAAGCATGGTTTTAGTCATTAGGCAAGCAACTGAAGGAAGTAAAGATTTTTTTGCTTAAAACAGGAAAGCTCAGTCCCATTGCGGAGACTAAGGTAAAGCTAGGCTTTGCAAAGGCTTGCGCTCCTGGTCTCCAAGTATTTCAGCTTGCTTGTATTCACATAAGGAAATTTTGACAATTCAAAGGAAAACAATCTAAATTTATTTTCTGAAATGGATGTACCTCACCAGTAGATGAAAATATATCTCAAAAATGGATGAGTTCTTATTGAAAATGGTCAATAATTATCCCAGATTAGCACATAATCTAGTTGAAGTTATATTTGAGAACATGCTGTAAATAAAAAAGTAATTTAAATGAAATAAAAAAATAAAGCTTGGTTTCAAGGTGGGCATGGGCAGAACACAAAAGTTATACTGTAAATTTTACTTTGCCTCCTTGCTTAAATAATTCCTATTCTAAACATATACTATTTATTTTTCAGCATACTTTGTCATTCTATTTGTTAACCGTTACCTTTCATGGACTTGGATGAATGAACTGCATTGAATTGGCAGCTCTCATAGGATCCTACTGAAAAAAATGAAAAGAACAGTCTCTTCCTGTTCATCCTTCTGAGTGAAATACTGAGTCTGCTGGAACTACCAGGAATATGGTCATGAATTTAGTAAAATATTCTAATACATATGATTTTTCTTTTACTGAATTAGTTGTATAAAGGAAAATATGGTGTAGAAACAACTCTATCATTGGCTTGCACGATATAGGCATAAGTGGGTTGACTACCTCTGACATTAATGTACAAAAAACAAGACATTGCTCTTCAAACTGAAACATCAAAGTTGCATTTTTCCAAGAAAAAAATTATCAACAAAACATATTTACATATAACTGATTCATAACCAAAAACTGTTGTCGTAAATATTTTGCATGCAAGCAAGCTAAAGCTACTTTAAAAAGGAACTGTCAATAATTTCTAAAATAGACCATAAAAATAACTAAGGTGTCCTTTTGATCCCTGTGAGAATACTTTATTTGTCCTTGAAAAAAATATATCCAATGTACCTTTCAAAATGATTTATTATGTGTTATTGTTACAGTGTTCAATATTGTTCAATACTGAACTACTGTACTGATTACCATTCTCCCAGTCTGCTTTAGTTCTATCATGTGCTTTTATTTACCACCTGAGGCAAAAACATTTTAATTGGTTTAGGGAAGCTTGAACTCTCTTTTATCAACGACACATTTCATCAAAATAGAACAAAGCCAGGAGCTGTACTAACTCTCTCAATGTTGAAAAACAATGGGGTTTTTCAGGGCTTAAGTTTGGCAATGGATCTTTGGAGTTACAATATTTAATCACTTTAATAGCAATAGCAGAGCATCTTGGTGTTTCTTATTATTTTTAATAGTAAAAAGCTTATAAACAGATTGCACTAACATTTCCACAGTTTAACTTTATTCTACAGAAATAAATTCTGCACACTGAGCCTAAAGTCTGTATTGCTTATCTACCAAAGTTCCAGAACAGAACATGGTTTATAGTACTGCAAGTGACATAACTAAATCATATACCTTGTCCTGATTTAAGAAGTTTCTGTTCAATTATTCCTTATATAAAAGAGAGACAATTGTAGTCATGTTTGAAATAAGTTTCATTGTTTGCAGTGATTAGAAAAAAAATTCTAAAAGATCAAATTTTTCCAGATCAAAAATGCACTTTTAAAAAAGCATATGAGTGTCCTTGGGATCCTCTCATATGACTATTGAAGAAAAGGAAAACAATTGTCTTTCCATTTTATTTGAAGTGCTTAGTTGACTAGGCCAGAACTCCACTACGAACATCATATTTTTAAATAGTAGCTACTCTTTGTCTTTTATGAAGGAAATCTCTTTTGTTCAAATACCAATTTTCACAAAACTTCTCAAAACTTGTTACCTTTAAGATCTCAGATCCACCTGCTCACATTGTTTGAAATTAGTTTCTAAGATGCAAAAGTTTTTAGGGATAGTTGGAAAGAAAGATAGATATATAGACAGACTGAAAGAATAATGGCATACTTTTTGTTTCTTTAGGAATTCGAGTTAAACAAAAGTGATAAAAAGAGACACCTATGATCTTTACCTTTCAGCTTGCACAACAGTACCTTATTGCATGTCGGAGACTCATCAGTGCCATTAACAGCCACTGGAAAAGACTTCTGCTTCCCCTAACTTTTATGGTGCTTGCTCTGCCTGTTTGCTGCAGAGGGAACAAAAGGAACAAGTCTGCAAACTTTAGACACTGCAGGGGCAGTGCACTGCTAGTGCTCATCGCTTTCTCTGGCTTGAAACCAGATTTTGGCAGTTATTAACTACTTCAGAGTAATTATGTGCTTTGGGTGATTGATTTTTAAGCTTTTCATTTTAGGCATACCATAAGAGTATGGCTTTGAGAAGCTTTTGAACACTCTAGTTGGAGCTGAATTCATCATGCAGGCGACTAATTCAGTAAAGCTGCTCAATTGGCTTTAGATGCAAAATAAAGCAGATCTCATTCCCAATGTTCAACTGCTGATGATTCAGAAGAAGCATTTGTATCCCAAGCCTCCATACATGAAGACAACATTCGATACTGGGAATCCATACTCAGATACTGGGAAAGGGATTTATATTTCAAGAGTCAGGCAGAGTTTCTATTGCCTTCAGTGTTCCAGGTGAGCTACTGGAAGAGCATCTGGCAAATTTCTGCCAGATCCTTAAGCTGACATTGTCGTTTGTCCCAAGTTTCATAGTAACAGAAATTTGGGCAGGCATTGAAGATTACTTTTATGACTTACTTGGCATCCAACATCAAAACATTTCCAACATCATCCTAATCAAGTTTTTTGTATAATTTATTCTGAAATGGGAGACTTTCTTCTGTCTGGGGAACTACTACTAGTATTTGGGTGACTGTTACAAGTGCCTAATTTAAAAAACTTTCCCCTGTGAAAGCTGTTTCACTTCAGTTCTTGAAAAATGCTTTATAACACAAAGTTTTGTTGACAAGTCATAGGCAAATACAGAAAAATGGCAGCCCTTCAAACCCTTCAACAAATTTTCATTTGTTGAAAATCTGTCAAAATTTGGGCCTCTCTGGACTTAAGATACTGATTACATAAGTCAACACTACTGTATTTCTTTACCATGCATAGTTAGATTTAAGTGGATAATACATTTTTCCTGCTTATGAAACCTTACTAGCAAAAAAGCTATTTATTGAAAATAATTTCAAAATGTATTTTAAATTTTACTCAAAATATACCCCAAAAACATACTGCAGGAGATTATGCTTCCAGATCTGACCTAGTTTCCAACAAGTCAATATCAAATTTTTGCCCTGAATCTTAATTCTATTCAGTAATCTAAAATATTAATTTTGACATATCAAAACTTAGAGTCAAGCAGGGAAATCAAATACTGCAGACCATGCCTATTAGGAAGCTCAAAGAGAGCACAAGACCTAGCTATAGCAAGGACTATAGGCAAACAGCAAGGTAGCGATAACATTTGGTAACATGGGAAACATTTGACACACTATTACTTTATAGTCTTTACCTACACAAACTCAGTTCAAAGGAGTCCATTGTAGAAAAAAGCTCTGTCGTTTCCTGTAAGGCCTGGTTGATCTTACATAAAACAATGTGTGGAAGCTAAACTAAGTCCTATGATTTACAATTTATTTTCCATGTTATTTATTACACTGAATAGCTTTAGATATATAGTGTATATATTTAATATTAATCTCTGGATTGTTTTGAGTTAGCACATTTTATTTCTTAAATTCTATTCCCTTTCTTTCCTTTTGTTTATTGGGTGCCATAAATTCTTTTTTTCCCCTTTCTTCATTTTTACAAGGTAAAAACTGTACTTAATGCCTTATCTTATGGGTATAAAAATGGAAGTTGATGGAGTACACTGTTATGATTTATATGCTTTCACCCAGAACTGTCTGTGTATTTAATCCCATCATGAGGCTATAATGTCTCTAAAACTACCATTTATTTCTGAATAAAATTATTTGATACAAGAAATATATAACCTGGGGGGGAGGGGGAATATTACAAGAGAGAAAACCAAGAAGGGCTAGAAACAGATCAATTATCAATGTGCAACAGTCAACATATCTGAAATCAGGCTTTAGACTCGAGTATATATTGTACACTGGTTTTGTCTTGGTGCTTTTCCTCTCTGAAGCATTAGCCTGAGAGAACAAAGATGAGCCTGTAACTGATTACTACCTACACACAAACCTTTCTTTTTTAAGCTTTCAAATATTGGACTGTCAGAGGAGGAAATCTCAAAGCCTGTTAATTTTCTAGCTAGTAATGGGGTGGGAAGGCACCAAGAGACTTCAATTCAAGTAGGAAATTGCTAAACTGTTAATCAAAGCACTCCATATATAGCATATATGATCACTGTACACAGTTGCTAACTCAAGACAGTTTAGCTTCAGTAAAATGACTCCCTCTCTTCGGTGAAGATAAGCCTTCAAAAAATACTAATAAATGTCTCTCAACAATAGGAATACACAGAACTATACTACTACTAATAAAATACGATTAACCAGGAAATCAGAAGCTACAGAAAAGTCTTCCAGTTAGACAGGGAAGAGCAAAGAGTCTAGGTTTCAGATGGATCACCGCTGATGTGTATGAAGAATTAACATGACGTGACAATGTGACCCAAGATGCAGCTGGCCGTCTTTGCCAGAAGAGCATACTGCTGACTCATATGCAACTCAACACCCACAAGGACCTAGGGTCCTTTTCTACAAAGCTGCTTCCTAGCCAGCCAGTGCTGCCCTGTGCTGTTGCATGGGCTTATTCCATCCCAGATACAGGATTTTGCATTTGCCTTTGGTGAATTTCATGAGGTTCTTGACAGTCCATTTCTGGAGCCTGACAAAGTCCCTCAAACAGGCCTGACCTCTGGTGTATTGACAAGCCTTCCCAATAAATATAATCTGCAAACTTGCAAAGGATGCATTCTAACCAGCCACCCAAGTTGTTACTGAAGCCAAACATGACTGGCATCAATCCCTGAGGGATGCCACTCATAACCAGCTGTCAGGTGAGCTTTGTACCAGTGATCACCACCCTTAGAGCTCAATGATTGAGATAATTTTCCACCCACCTTACTGTCTATTTATCCAGTCCATAGCTCACTGGTTTGGCTGTAGGAACACTAGGTAGACTGTCAAAGGCCTTGCTAAATCCAAGGTAAAAACATCCACTGCTCTCCCCTTATCTGCTCAGGTAGTCATCGCATCCCAGAATGGAATGCAGATGTCCCTCCCAGACCACACGGCAGAGGGGATATATAGGTAACCTAAAGAATGCTCATCTCAGATGTGGAGTGGCCAGAGTACACAGAAACCAGTTGCTCGGTAACTGTTTCCAACTGGTACAAACTAGAAAAAAAACAATTCCTAGGTCTGGGAAGCCATAACCCTGCTGGCCTTGCATTTTCTTCTGAAATTCTGTGAGGAAACTTCTCTGTCTCCAACGGTTCTGCTCAAAGCAAACATAGTGAACTCTGAAATAAAAAAAATGCTGCCAGGATTTTAATTTGCTCCGTGAGTGTAGCAATTTCTCATGCAAATGCAATGACACTGGAAGCTCAGAGGTGCAAGATGGAGGATATACATCCTCATCACTAATTGCCTGAAATGAGCAGATTTCTTCACTGAAATACACAAAGCTTGTTGAAATTTTTGCCACATTAAGCTGCACATCAATTTTTCTTTTCAATGTCATATGAAAAAAGTGCCAAGCCAAAAATGTGCTGCTTGTCATGTGATTCATCATAGCACAAACATACATTCACAACTCCTGACAAGCTCTTGAGTTCGCTTTCAGTTGCGCTGCTCCAGAATGAAGCTATCAAAGAGGAGAGGAAAGCTGGCCTAGGATTTCTCTGTATATAGGTACACTGAAAGTATACTAATGCTAACTTCTTATGATGATTTTTAAAACAAAAAAAAATGGTGAGGTGATAGTTGAGATGAATGGATTTTGAAACTCATCCATACACACATCACGTAATGCTCAGTTTTGTAGAACACTACACAAGGATGAACCATGTGTCAAATTGCAGAACAGGCTCTGACACTACCAGTTTCATACAATTTAATAACAAGCATTTCAATTTCACCCATTTCTAGTGACTCAACAAGATGCTCAAATATCAGACCGTTTCCTCCGTTTTCTGCAGTCAGCCATCTTAAGATAAGAGTTGCAATAATACTCTAGATTTATCTGGTGATCATTTTTTCTTAACAGTTGTGTTAGCAGCAGTCTTACTGCTGTGCTGAATGAGCCATTTTCTTCTTAGCCTTACTTTTCAGGAGTTCATATACTTTTAAAAGAAAACTGGGCTAAAATTTCCCCTATTTTTGGACAGCTATGCAGTAATGACATTTTAAACATCTGGCAAAATTTTGCTTTGCTGTGAGGCAGAACAAGCAGAATTTCACAGTTTAAAACTGATTTGATCCTTTCAAATGTTTTGGAACTATAATCATTAATAAACAGTGGAAAACATTTAACTGGAAGAACAGATTTTTGCCATGATTAAATAGATTCTTGATAGTGCTTTATTTAATGTTCTTTATTTAAGAATTTTACTACACTTAATAAATGCAATTTAAACTTCACAAAAAATAATTTGAAGAAGCATATGTGTATATGCATTACAGATATGTATATGGATTAGGAATATATTAGTTGCCACTATACTGAAGTATAATCACCACTACAAAGTAACAAACACAAGCAGCAGTTTAGAGCAGGAGATAAAGAGCAGAAAATATATTCAGCCAAATCTACAGCTGAGAAATAGATAAGTGGTATATAATTTAATACATTCGAATTTAGCTAGAGGATTGTCATAACCTCTAATTGTATGAAAAGCACTAAATTATATTAAGCATAAATCTTCAGGAAAAAAATGTTCTCAATTGTGTATCTAATTTGCATAGGCAATTACTGTCCTTTCACACAGTCACTGTAATTGTGATTGCTCTGACTACATGTCCAAATTAGAGAAAAAAATGCAAGCACAGTTATACAAACTTTCTGCCTGAATGACTGCAAGTCATTAGTTTCTCCTCATCTGAAAGATGGATTTAGCAATAGAAAACATACTGGATACAAATGAAGAAATGTGGCTTCAGGGATATAAATCTTCTTAGTATTAAAAACAAAGTATGTCATGTATTGGACGTTGAAGATGGACAGCAGATACAAACACAAGAGTGAAGGACAACTTAAGAGCCATACTAAGCTAGAATAGCTAACATACAACGGGAGGATTAGAGCAGCTACATGGTGCCTAGAATATAATGATGATGATCATGGTTGTACTGATTGATTATTGTCAAGAAGCTACAGAGTGCTGGATGAAAGCATGAGGCTATGGAGAGATTCACAGGACAGCGAGCATATGTGACTTGGAGGGCAACTGCACAAGAGGCAGTAGGAATGGCATAAGAGGTAATTAAACAAGAAGACTGAACAGATCATGTTCAGTGCTATGTTCAGTTTTGGGCCCCTAACTACAAGAAAGACATTGAGATGCTGGAGCACGTGTATCCAAAGAAGGGTAACAAAGCTCGTAAAGGGTCTAGAGCATGTCTTATAATGAGTGGCTGAGGGAGGTTGGGTTGCTTAGCACAGAGAAAAGGAGGTTAAGAGGAGATCTTATCACACAACTACCCAAAAGGAGGTTGTAGCAAGGTGAGTGTCAGTCTCTTTTCCTAAGTAACAAGGGATAGGACAAGAGGAAATGGCCTCAAGTTGCACCAGGGGAGTTTTAGATTAGATATTAGGAAAAAATCCCCGTAAGAGTTGTCAAGCATTGGAACAGGCTGCCCAGGGAAGTGGTTGAGTCACCATCTCTGGAGATATTTAAAAGATGAGTAGATGTGGTGCTTAGGGACATGGTTTAGTGGTGGACTCGGTAGTGCTAGGTTTACAATTGGACTCGATGTTCTTAAAGGGCTTTTTCAAACTAAATGAGTCTATGATTAAAGTATAATGGATGGGTATACACAGAAACACAGATAGTTTGCATAGCAAATGAAAGGTAGGATCTCACTAAGAACTTTTTCTAAGAGCATATAATACCTAAAGCTATTTAGTATATCTCAAAGAGGCAGAAGGGAAGTAAGAAGAGAAAAAAACCCAACTCCTAATAAGCTCAGACCGTTCTGGAATTGATAGTTACACAAAATCCAAAGAAAACTCTATTTGTACATGATGTTCTTTCCATCTAATGGCAAAATTTCAAAGAAAACCCTTTCTAGTACTTGCAGTTACGGTCCATGGTCCATAAAGACCATGAATTGCTCAAAGCATTTTATCTCAGAAATAGATTGTTTTAACTAATATAGGAATTTAGTATTGAGGAAATGCTCCTATTCATCTATACAGGTTGTAGCTAAAAGGCATATGGTATTGAGGATATGTTCCTAATTCATCTAGACAGTTCTAGATCACAATCATGTCTTGAAGCTTTGATGCCTATCGACTGCTTCTTAGAATGACAGGAGAAAGGGTATTATATTCTATTAGTCTTTATTCTTTTGTTATAATGAAAGTAAGAAAATGGGAAGCAAACAAAATTGTCAGCATAATTTTGTACATGGAGGAATTGAAAAGCAAAAAAAAAAAAATAAAGTGTTTTATATGTTCAAAAATAAAAAGTTGTCAGTAAAAATGTCAACAGTATGTAAAATAGGTACAAGTCACGGTTGTTGTGGGAAACCATAAATTTGAAATCCTTCACTGTGTGTGTTCCAAAGCAGATGTTCATCTGCTATAAATCAGCAAACTCCCTGACCCTTAATTTCTTAACCACTGGATTGCGCCGAGGATTTTTTTGCATTGAATTTAAGTTAAACTGAGTAGCATTATTCTAGCAATTCTAGCAATTCTAAGAACTACAACACCCTCTAGTGGGCAAATAATTTTTCTTCAAATATGGTAAACCAGTTAATTTCAACAATCTGAACCAACCACTGGTTGTATTCTTCAAAATGTCGAGCTTGAGTGCATGATATACATATGTAGTCTATACAATAAGCTACATATATGCTATAATGATGTATAAAATCCTATTATTTATTTTGGTGTGATGATAACACTCCATAAAGAGGAAGTAGGAATTATTTTTTTGATGAAAGACAAGACCCATCTCAAATCAATTCTGAAGTTACAGTATCTCACTCATGACCTCTCGTTTCCTGAGGTTTCTCATCTGAAGGGTGCTTTTGTGAGTACTGCCTACCATCACCCCTGAGGTCTGACTGTTCACAAATCATTGTTCCCAACATGGCTGCTCCCTGTGAATCTTTTGTCCTTGCATTCTTCCTTATGTATTCTTAAAATGTCACGAGTATGTGATACTTTTGCAGAATGCACAGCAGAAACAAATGTGTCACAGGCCCAAGGAACTCAAAGACTCTTGCGGAAAGGGTATCAATATGAAAGTAGATGGGGTTTTCAGCCACCTCTGTGAAAAGAAATGAAATAATGAATTTTCATAACAGATCTGAAGGACACAATGTCATACAGGAAGAAATAAATCATTCTGGAATAAAAAAGCAATAGCATTTACATTACCACTTCAGGAGACAAAACAGTGGTTAAGGATGGACCACTTTCTGAGTATCTTCATTTTCTCCTATCAGCAATCTGAACAACCTCCTCATTCTGCTTTCTTCCAACACAACACCTGTTTCAAAACAAAACTTCCCCGGTAAAACTAACTTTTCCACAGTCTCCCCAAGATGAAAAGTAAAGTTGGTCTAAATATTTAGACGGAATTTTCTGCAGGAAACCAGTCCTTTTGCAAAACTGGAACTTTTCCATCCAATTTTGACTCAATTATGTGTCAGTTATATTACTCAATTATGTGTATCTAATTCTTTTACCGTTGCAATGCAATTAATGTATTTCAATTCAGCTTTATTTAAATCAAACAATTCAGTCTTTTGTTTCAAGTAACTTCAGCTTGAAATGTAGTTCACATTACTAAAACTGATGACTCTACATGCCCTCTAAAAATTGAACTGCATTACTAGCTCTTTATATCTTTTCTTCTGTGCATTGTCACTGCTAGGTAAACCAGAGGGTAGTGACTGCACAGCGAATTATTAGCCCATTCATGTCACACTAAGCTTGTCTGAGCCACTTGTAACTAACGATGCCAGAGATACAGTATTAGCATCATTGTGTAGGTACTTGACATTCTTAATTTAATTATATCCCTAATAGTCTTAATAATTGCAGGCTTTGTCTTGCCAATTAAAATGCCATTTTTTTTCCTTTTTCCCCCCAAAAAATTGCAGTCCATAATTCAAAGGCATTTGCTGTGAGCCATGCAGGGAGTGATCGTATAAGGATAATGGATATTTAAATTTTACTGTCTCTGTAACATCATTTTATTTGAAAATAATAGAAAAAGTCAATATGCTTGAGGCGGGTTGGGGGAGAAGATTCTTGTCTTTAAACAACATGAAAATGCCATGGTAACTTGAAAAAAGTGAATAAATGACTGTTTCTAAAATAATCAATTTTCTGTCATACGTTTTTCCACACACTTATGGATCTTAAATGAAAAGCAACAGTGAGTAGAATCATTATGTTCTGATGTAGCTTGTGCTATGAATATACAGATATTCACTCATTGATGTTTCTGCAAATGATGGAGTTAAGCTTCAGCAGTTTTAAACAGCTTGTCTAAAACTAACATTGTCTATACCATTAAGATACTATATATTTGGTATATATGCAAGAAAGAAGTCTCCTAACTTCCTATATTGGCTATGACAGAAAGTTGTAATTCCTTCCCATTCCACAAGGACATCAACCTCAGACATTGACACACTCAGGACAATCAGTAGCTTGTTTTGTCTCAAGAGGTTCAGAGGGCAAAGATCTACCAAGAAATCACTCATTTCCTCTTTTCTATAATTTCAGTAGAAGTCAGTCCTCTCATATATATCTAAGGGCAGGCGTCAGGGACCAGACTCTTCTTAGTTGTGCCCAGTGACAGGACGAGGGGCAATAGTCACAAACTGGAACTCAGGAGGTTCAACCTAAACATAAGGAAATACTTCTTTACTGTGAGGTTAACAGAGCACTGGAACAGGCTGTGGAGCCTCCTTCTCTGGAGACATTCAAAACCCACCTGGACATGTTCCTGTGTGGTCTTCTCTAGGTGATACTGCTCTGGCAGGGGGGTTGGACTGGATGATCTTCAGAGGTCCCTTCCAACCCCCACGATTCTGTGATTCTGTGATTCTGCGAAAGAAACATACTCTGCCCGTTCCCTGTATCGTGGGGACTTTTTCCTTCACCAGGCAACAAACCCTGTAGGGCTACCCCAATTCAGGATGGAGACACTGAGCAGATATTGTGTCCTTGTCTCTTCCATATAGTGTCTCACTGGATGACCCAAGAAAAAACAGGGACCAGTGTCTCTCTCCCCCACCACTTTGTCATCACTGCTACTACAATGATCTGTACCTCTTACCTGACAACAAGTTGGAAGAACTGATTTCAGCCACAGTCCAGAGCTTACCTCTGTTGCAACAGAGGGAGTAGTCAGCATTTTGTAAAATGACATTCATTATTCCCCAGACACAAATGTGCCCACAAATGGAATTTTGAGTAGGATCTTTGATATCAAAAGTCCTTCTCAGAAACCAACCTGAGAGAAAACAGGTATGTAACACTTCATGTTGCAGCACATAAACAAAGTCCAGATACATTCACACCAGTAGGAAGTTAGGTATCCAAACAACAGATAGACAACAAAACACTTTTGTGAATGTCTTCAACAGCCTTTTCTAGTCCACCACAACATTTCAACTTCTTAGTAACATTTTTTCTATAGAGACCTGATGGTGTTATTTTTGTTTTGTTGTGGGGGTGGGGTGTCAAGGTTATTAAAAGAAGGGAGTAAACAGAAAAGGGAACCGTAAAAAACTGTAACTGTAATACTCAATTCTACCTCCTCACTAATGTCAGAGAAGTTTAGTTAATGTCAGAGATGTTTAGTTACAAAACACCAACGTGATTTCCTCTGGAGCTCTATGCACTAAGTAGCTTGGCATTTACTCATATACTTGTTTTTTCCTGCCACCCAAGTCAGACAATGCATTTTTAAAGACAAGTAAGACAAAGCTGTCTCAGTGTGGATGAACTTTACTGAGATTTGTCTGGCAAAAACATACAATGTCTGTAACTCATACTGCAGTCTGTCAACAGCTCATGGCGGTAAACCCATAAATTCTCAATTCATCCAAAAACTTTCATGAATAGGCTTAATCCTAGAGAAATCCATTAAATAAACCAAAATGGGCTGCACACATATGGAATGTATGCTTACATTCTTTACCTTCTCCTTCTGTGTGGTGTAGAACCGTTCAATATATATACTGAAATTAACAGAATCAAGCTAAACCAAGTGAGTTTGGATTAGAGATTAGAAGGGAGACAATGGTAGTTGCCATGTTTTCCTAAACAAACAAAACCACCAAACCAGAGGTTTATAGAGGGAACTAACAGCATTTCAAAAAGGAATAAAAAAGTTAATATTATTTAAGAGGAAAAAAAAGAAAACTTGCAGATACTTTTTAAAAGGGCACCACCAACCACATGATGGCAGTTCAACATTAAAAAAAGGAAAAACATACGCATGTAATAGAAACTACTTTTAAAAGTTCAGATCCGTGCATACTACTCAGAATATATCCAAGCAATGCTGCAGAGCAGTGAGTTTTAATCTTTATTGATTTGCATACAGCTCAACATTTTAAGGAGGTAAAGACCCGATATGCAAAGAAGTCTGCTGTTACTATTTATATTCGATGAAACCTTGATTTTGTAGTAATTTGTACATCTCAGAGTCCACAGAAACTATTTAAATACCACTGTTCTGTAATTTTAGAAAATACTATTTCCATGTATTAGTGTGCTGATTTTGCACACTTTTCGTTCAGAGTTCAGACACCAATCCATATACATTGTATTTCTGAAACAGTACATAGTTTACATTCACATAACACAGGTAAACCTGATATTAGACCTGACTGAGCTCTTAGTTTCTCCCTTAGTGAGCAAAACCAACAACTTGAAAAAACAGAAGTGAAACATTCAAACGTGAAAATGAAACATTGAAAAACATTCCTAATTCCAGAATACCTGTTTTCTCTTATGCTTTTCTCCTAATACTCCTTTTCTGTTTCCTCCTCACCAGCTGCAACACAACTACCTACACAAATTCACACACATATCTTCCAGTCCAATTCTTTGGTATGCATATGCAACATATCACTAGCTTATGAATGCTCACAACTTAAAAGATGATTGGTGAGAGATCAAAAGTCATAACTGATGACATCCACAGTCCCATTAGCTCGTATTCAGTGTTATTTGCTACAGCTGACTATATGCTTTGCCTTTTACCATTTGTATTAGTGAGGCTAATGATTTCAGTGGTATTTTCAAAATAATTTCTAATGCGTTTCCTAATCGGCACATGGCAGACTGTTCCGGTTGGCACATATGCCCAAAATTGCTCCCTTGTTCCCAGACTCATTAATTTTTATTTGTCTATACTGAACTCCATGTGCTGTATGCCAACCAACTCAAGATGGGTCAAACCAATTTACATCTTGTGTTTCTCATTACTATCTTTGCTTTTGTCAGTATAGCGAGTAACTCTGAATACAAGTTTTCTCATATCCAAGTTCAAATTATATGGAGCAAATTAGCAACATCAGAGGTATACAACAGTCAGTAGCTGGTGAGACATTCTAAAAGTGAAATAATTTTTATGCAACAGAGGACATTAGCCTAAAACCTCACTGTCACTGCTACACAGTAAACTTGCTACTACACTAATTTGTCAGTCTAGCTCTTTATTTTTAACTTTCAGAGGTTAGAAGTATAGATTCAATTTAACTTGATATTGTGACTTTACAGGAGTATTAGCTGCTAGCTCACCTATGGGTCTATAATTACAGATATGCAGCTGGTAAGCATTTTTACACTCCATGATGAGAAAGCAAACCTGTTGGGCTTATTTAGTGTGGATTAAACTGCAGCACCTCTTCTGGCTCACAACTCCCGAGGCTGTGACTGAACTTTTCCTCACATCTGTTTCAGCGTAAATACCTGTTTGCACCCATGAAATCAAAGGGCACTCTCATTCTAACTAATTTCCTTTCAACAACATGCAAATAATGATCCAACACACCAAAGAGGGAGGTGGAAGAGGAGCTTTTCCAGCCTTCTGGTGTCTCTGGGAGGTGCCATCCAACTCCTCTTCCACAGAGCAATGGCCACCATCCAGTTGCAGGCTCAGCATCCTTATTCTACAGTGCCTTCTCCCTCAATTCTCCATATGTTCACAGAATTCAGTTTTTTTCATTGCACCCCCAGCATCCATGACAACATAAGTTTGCTTCCTCAAAACAAGCCTGGTAGCTTGAAGAGATGAGCTAAAACTTGCAGTTCTTTCCTTCTCGTAAAGCCAGCCTGTTGATGGATAGTCTGAACTTCATTGACCTAGGTGACTTATGCTTGCACCATCGTACCATTTTGAACTACATATACCTCTATGAAAGTATTTCAAGTATCTCAAATGTATATTCAATAACTTTAAAATACATACAATTTGATATTTTTCTTCTGCTCATGGGATGTTTATAATTTCAAGCCTGCTATACCTATTAATAAACTCAAAGTACTACATCTACAAGGAAATTTGCATTTTAGTGCACAAAAACTAAAGAACATGATGACCTTTATCATAGCATGTACAGAACATGATTTTGTTGTTATGATGCCTTTAATTCTAATTAAATTCTTTCCACTTGTTTGGAACTATATTCTTTATGATAAAAATTTTAAAATGTCCATTATAAGCATTACTCATGCAAATCCAGAATCTATTCTGTTAATCAATACTGAAGGAAATTGACGGCTTGTCAGTAATTATTCAGAAAATGCTTAAAAACCAGAAGTACAACTACACCATCTTCTGATCATTTTGTGGCATGACACATCGGAAAGCTTACAAACATCCTGATACTGATGATTTTCATACTTGATTCAGAATGATTGCACATATAAGAGTCTCAACATGCTCAATCTCCATAAAAGCACTAAGTGTATGATGAAGTGGGTGGGCACAATATTGAAGCTCAATTTCACCTGTACACCACATAAAGAACTCCATGTGGCAGATGCAATACAGTTTCACCTAGAAAACTTTCAGATTGAAATGCTTTTTCCTAAGAGAACATCCTTAATCCAGGTTTGTCAGTGGTAATGGTTACCACCCTTCTCAAGAATTTTAATAAAGTCTATGTTAATCTTGTGCACAACACTGACCACAAAATCTCCATGAAGAATTCCCACCCGAATGGTAATTAACTTTCAGGAAAAAAAGGCAATTACCTTTTATAAAAATACCAAGTCTTTATTTCTTGAATCTCTACTGGAAAAAGCTTGTTACCAAATTAGATAAACCAACTTTCCAAATCTGAATCTTTTGAAGTTCATGGGATGTCCATCTAACATCACTTCTAAATAGTTTAAGAAAATCATATGGTTACCTCTCATTCTTGATTTCAAACTTTTGTATGAATATAGGTTCTACCAGGTAAGAGTGCTGTTTCTAAAATAGTAAAAACATTTCATGTGTATACACAAATATTACATTTTACATACATACTAGATTAGCGCTAGCACAAGACACTATTAAACAACTATATAAAGGAAGCTCTGTAAATACTTATACTAGTATGATTATTAATTTCTCTTGGTATATCCACCCCATACACAAGATTAGGAATCCTTACACTGGCTACTGCCTGCTTCATATTAAGCCTTAAAAGGCCATCTTCTCTAATGCCATTATCACTTCACCAATGCCACTCTGTCCCGCTCAACTTTTAAAAATAAAAGTATATGAGGCAGTCTGTACTGAGTAGAACCCAAACTGGCAGTGCAAGCATCACCTGGACCAAACCCCAGAGGGCAAGGGAAGGAAAAGTGGAGCTGAAGGTACCGGCCTCGCACCCGGGTGGCTTGCAATGCGGCTACTGCCTGGGTTCACTGCTACGCCCAGACAGACACTGCGAGGCCAGCAGCCAGGCCCTGCACGGCACACCTTACTGCCAGCTGTAGACTGGATATTAGGATTTTATTTCTCATTAAAAGGGTTGTCAAGCACAGAAACAGGCTGCCCAGGGAAGTGGTAGAGTCACCGCCCCTGGAGGCATTGGAAACATCTGTAGAAGTGGTCTTAGGGACATGGTTTAGAGGTGGATTTGGCAGTGCCAGGTTAACGGCCCGCCCCGATGATCTTAAAGGTCTTCTC
>NW_010193563.1:2790-5229 GCF_000695765.1 Mesitornis unicolor | reverse complement strand
TCCGGTGCTGAGGACTGCGTTAGGTGGGGGTTTAAGGGCCCGGGTCATCTCTGCAGGAGGATAAGCAGATCTGAGCAGGATTTCTGCTGGGAACAGATCCTGAATTGGGATTTTTTTAAAGTTACTTCTTTATTTTGAAAACAAAAGTCTTGAATTCACTTTGGTCAAGGACCTTGATTTCAGGATTTGGTGGTACAAGCAGAGCAAACCCAGCTTCCACCCGGGCATCCTGCAGACGACACTTTCCCCTGTGCGGTTTATTTATCGAGTAATTTGATTTCCCTGGTGATCCCAGGGGATCCCTGCCGAGCCCCGGGTGTCCCCACACTGGGGCAGCAGCTACGGCGCGGTGCTTTTGGGTGATTTTCCTGGTACTGCCGGGGCTCTGACCCCGCAAGAGGAAAACGGCTTAAAAAGGTGATTTCCAAACCTGAATGGGGCCATCCCAGATGTGTCCCCGTGCATCCTCTGAGGCCGCGCGGACCCGACCCTCCTCGGTTGAATCATTTCCTGTTTTCTTCGGATTTTGGGAGGCGAGAGCTGGCAGCGGTTGTGGATCGGGTGAACTCTGGCGGCGCTGGGGCCATGGGAAAAGCACGGGCGCTGCGAGTGAGAGGATGCGCCTGTTTGGGCAGGAGCTGGGTTTTATCCCTCAGTGGATGTTGTACGGGTGATTTGGGTGTTGTACAGATGATTTGGGTGTTAATACGGATGATTTGGGTCTTGCACTGATGATTTTTCCCCTTTAAGACCCCAATCCGTGCATTGGGGCATCCATTGCCAAGAGCATCTCCCCGCACCGGTGCCTCTGGGTCTTTTTGTCCCCCCAAAATCCATCCTGGTAGCACCCATGCACCCCACAAGCTGAGCTGCAGCACACGAGCAGCCCTCGAGGCTTTTCTTGCTGCTCCCTCTTTGTCTTTCTATGAAAAAGTGCATTGCAAGGTGAATTTCTGCAATATTTGGGTACGGTTTGCAGCTGGGCCAACCCAGCCCCGGTGCTGCTGATGGGGGCTTTTTGGAGACTTTGTCCCTCTGGCCCCGAGGAGTCGAGGTCTTTGCCCTGGGATAGATGTGGCCTTAAGAAATGGGGAGAATTAGCGGCCTTTTTTGTATTCACATTTGCATTTCCAGCGTATTCTGTGTGCTGGATCGTGGCACGGGGACCTGTGCTCTCCGCAGCATGAAGAGTTTTTCCTGCTGGGATCATTTGGGTTCATCTCTGGCTGCTTTGGCTCTCGCCCCTGGGGTCCACGTGCAGCTGGACCCCCCCTGGCATCGTCCCTGGGGTCCCCAATGTGGCCAGGCCAGGTCCTCTGGGCATCACTCCTGGGTGCCCTCGGCCCTTTGTGGAGAGGAAGCGGATTTTAAGCATCACAAAGGGTTTGGGGCAGAAATGACCCCATGGAGCTGCTGGCACCAAGGAGCCCCAGATCTGGCCAAGGAGTGGGGACACTTTCACGCCCTCCATCACATCCCAGGGGGCTCGGGTGGGTGTGAGTGTGCGGGTTTGGGGTGTCACGGCGCCTTTTGGCCAAGAGATCCCGGAGGAAATTACCACGTGGGTTTTTAATTTGTAAGGAAAGGCTGTATGGGATTTCACCATAAATATGATCTGGGGAAAATAAAGGAGGAGGGGAGCGGCATTTCTTTTAATGAGAGGTTAAAACTCAGCCCCAGTGGATGTTTTCCTTAAACCACAGATGAAAATGGAAATCTGGGACGCGGGGCTGTGCCCTGAGCCCTGGGACGGGGCTGGTTTGGAGGGCAGGGTCCAAGGGGATGCTGTGGGTCCAGACCTGGAGCAAAGCTGGGGTTTGTCGCTCCCCAGGCATCCTGAGGAGCTGTGAATCATTTCCAGGGGTGAGGGGAAGGAGCAAAACCCCTCCTGAGCATCCTGTGCAATCTCAGCCTTCCCGTGCTGCCAGGAGCCATCGAGCATAGGGTTCCTTGTACCATGGGTGATGCCAGTGTCACCGGGACCAAGGGCACGGCGCTGCCTTGAATAAATAACCGAGGTTAATCCGGTGTCCTGGTGAGCTTGGCCCAGGCTCTCGGGTTTGGTTCGTGCCCGGCGGGTGGGTCTTGGTGTACAGGCACCTTTATCTGGGCTGCTTCTGGTGAAGGAAATGCAGGTTTTGTTTTGTTTTAATCCTTTCTGGAACGGTTTCGGACAATTGCTTTTGCTAAAATAGACTCAATGAGAGGAAGTTCATTTGTTAAGCTGTCCCCGTCCAGGGGCACGGGAGGACGGGGTGCAGATACGATGCTTCCTCGGTAGCTTTATTTATGGTTTCATCTGCTTCCAGAGCACAGCCAAACCAATTAATCACACGTTTTGTCTCCCTGCTCCGTCCCTCAGGATTTAAACGGCCAGAAGGAGCTGTGCCCACGTCTCTGCCACCTGAAGAAAGGCCCCAGCGGCTACGGATTTAAACC
>NW_010193563.1:2028-2774 GCF_000695765.1 Mesitornis unicolor | reverse complement strand
CGGGGGCATTTCATCCGCTCCGTGGCCCCCGACTCGCCCGCCTCCAGAGCGGGGCTGCGGCCCCAGGACCGCCTGGTGGAGGTAACGGCACAGGGGCTCCGCACCCCCTTCCCGGGGACCTTTTGGGGTTTCCTGGGCCATGTAGGGGTGTTCAGTGCTGCCCAGCGTGGTGGGAGCAGCCAGGTCCTGTCCCTGTCTCTGGTGAATGGCCAAATTGATGGGACCCTCGGGAAGCCCACAGCTGAAACACAGCCCCATCCCACGATGTTTTCCATCGGATATCCCCACATTCCTCTGTCACACGTAGGACCGATGCGGGCGCTGTGACAGCGGCGTTGTGGTCCCCTGGCATCGCTCACAGCGGGTTCCTGTGAGTTTGGATGCGGCTGAGCATCGCCCTCCCTTTGGCTTGTTGGTGTCTCGTGTATTTCCTAAAAAACTTGGGGTTCATCCATCCAGAGCTGCCTGCAATTTGGGCAGCACCCACACAGAGGGACGGGCAGGGTTTGACCCATCACCCCTTTCACATGGGTGTCCCCTGCTCGGGGCGAACCCCAAAACCCTGCCCCGGGGACCAACCCATGGCCCTCACCACCGGCTCAGAGGGGAAAAGGAGAAATTTCCTTCCATGCTCCTGGAAGAAAACCCTCATCCTGCAAATTGGGGAAATAGAAGCATCAACCCTGTGAACGGCCGTTCCCCAGCCGGTGGCAGCGGCTGGCTCTCGCCCTCTGCCTGAAAATTTT
>NW_010193563.1:0-1989 GCF_000695765.1 Mesitornis unicolor | reverse complement strand
GCCCGCTACCGGAAATTTTAAGGCCGGGAGCAGCGGGGGGCCGGGACGCGGGCAGCGGCGGCTCCCGGCAGCGCGGTGTCACGGCCAGGGTTGTGTCATTTATTCATGGGCGCTTGGCAGAGCGCCGGGCGCACACAAAGCGGCGCGGGGTGAGCTCGGAAACCCAATCCCCTCCGTCCCCGCGCTTTGGGGCGCCCGTAAATATTTGATGGCACAGAGCGGCCGTGGCTTTGCAGCGAGAGGGTCGGCGGCTGGGCCAGGACCGGCCTCATCCGCTGCCGCTTTGTCCTGGGATGGGCTGCAGGGACAACACCTCCATGGGGGGACTGGGATGGGGTTGCTCTGGCATTGGTGTGCTCTGCTCTTTGGGGTCGAGCACTGGGAGGAGCTGCCCAGGGCAGTGGTGGAGTCGCCATCCCTGGAGGTGTCCAGAAAACGTGTGGATGTTGCACTTTGGGACATGGAGAGGTTGGACTTGATCTTAGAGGACTTTTCCAACCTTAATAATTTGATGATTTTGAAGAGGAGGAGGTTGCTCTCTCCCCATCCCCATCCGCGCTGGCTTAGCCCTCGCTCTGCCTTCCTTTAGGTGCCTCACAGGGTGTGTTGAGCGTCGCCGTAGACGGGGCTGGAGCATTGAAACGAGTTTGTCGCACACAGGCGGGTGCAGGGACAAAGGGTGATTCATTCCCCCTGAACAATGTCTCCACGTCGCCATTGGGAACAATGGGAGCAGGGGATCACGTTCCTCGGTCTCAGCTCGCACACAGGGACGGGAGAAATGAATCCGTGCAGCAGGCACAGGGGCTCGCCCACGGGGACGTGGGAAATTCGTGGGTTTCCATCACGGGGGGATGAACGATGGTGACACCGCAGCCACCTGGGGAGCGGGACACGGTGGCAGCACCCAGCCCCATGCCCATGGTGGCACCCATGGGCAGCCTGAGGCACTGGGGGTGCATCCGAGGTGCAGGAGGGTGTGAAATCATTAAAGAGGGGGAAGCTGGGGCGTTTGGGCAGGAATGGGGCGAGGTTCCCGATGTGGTTCCCAATGGAGAGGTTTGGGATGTGGGGAGGGGTGTGCGGTGACACCACGGATGCTGGCTGCAGAGGGGGAAGCAAAAAGCCTTCCTGTCCCATCCCAAACCAGGAAAATCCCATCCCTTGGGGGATGAGGAGGGGTCTGGGAGCCAGGACCAGCATCTCTGCTGCAGGGGGGCCCAGATTTTGGGATCTGATGGTGCCGCTTTGCAGGTGAACGGGATAAACGTGGAAGGGCTGCGGCACTCGGAGGTGGTGGCACACATCAAGGCCCGGGAGAGCGAAGCCCGGCTGCTGGTGGTGGACCCCGAGACGGACGATTACTTCAAGAAGCTGGGGGTGACCCCCACGGAGGAGCACACCAAAGGTGAGTCACGGCTGGGATGGCGGGAGCCGGGGAGAGTCGCGTTTCCCCTCTGCCTCATCCCTCCGTGGTTTCCTGAGCACCACCCAGCTATTTATAAACGGTGAGGATGCTTCCTAGTCCAGCCCAAACCCAGTTTGTTATTTTTACCCGGTGAATAATTAACTTGGGAAGTTGCTGCCGTAAAGTGGCTGAGGCAGAGCAGGGTGGGATGCAAGGAGCTCGTGGGGGGATGCTCAGATGGGACCGGTCCCTCTGCTTGGGACTGGGGACCCTCTCAGATCGCAGCTCCTCCAGCCCTTTAATTTTTGGCTGCAGCACCCGCACCCTGGGTGCTGGGGGCCGGTGGGGTCTTGGAAGGGTGCAAGAACCCCCCCTGTTGCTCTATGTGCGCAGGAAAGGAGCTTCACGCCACGGAGCAACAGGGGCGATGGCTGGAAATGTTGGCAATGTTTTTCCCCTGCCCAGACCTGGCAGGGAAAGCCGCCCGTCCGCTCCCGCCCCGCGCCGCGGCTGCGGGGGGTGTGGGGTGCACCCCTCCCTCCCATCCCCTGCCCGAGCTCAGCTTCCCAGTGCGGCTCTCC
>NW_010193562.1:7094-9884 GCF_000695765.1 Mesitornis unicolor | reverse complement strand
AGGGAAGCTGGAGGAGGAGGTGGCAGCCATGCTGGGGGTGTTGAGGGTGCTGCCACCCACCCGGGAGCTCCTGCAGGACCTGGGGGCGCAGGAGGTGGCGGCCATCACCAGGAGAGCGGCGCAGGACTTCACCGAGGCCTACGTGGGTACGGAGCTGGCACTGGGTCCTGGTGTCCTCTGAGCTTCACCCCCCCAAAAGTGTGAATTTTGGGGGGTTGGGTGTTCCCCGTGGCACCCTTGTGTGGGTCACGCACCACCACAAGCCTGGGGTGTCCTTATGATGGCCACCACCGTGGCCCCATGATGAGGTGACCCCAGTAGGACACCACTATGGCCTCATGGCAGGCACCCATTGGTCCCTTGGTGGACACCACCATGACCCCTTGGTGGACAGCACAGTGTCCCCAGATGGTGGTCCCCTGATGGATACACCATGTCCCCATGATGGAGACCCCGCAGGTCTCTTTGATGGCCACCACCACATCCCTGAGATGAGGCCACCCCAGTAGGACCATGGCCCCATGATGGAGACCCACAAGTTCCTTGATGGACACCACAGTGTTCCAAGGTGGTGGTGATCCCATGATGGCCCCCACCACATCCCCTAGATAAGGCCCCTCCAGTAGGACACCACCACGACCCAGCCCACGCTGTCCCCAAGCTGTGCAGACCCTCCACGTCCCAAACCGCCCCTGTGACCATGGAGGTCTTCTTCTCCCACCACCCAGAGTGCCCGGCCATCGTTCCCCGCTGCATGTGGGGTGCCCGTCCCTACCGGGGGACCCCAAAATTGTTGTCCCTCCCTTTGGACACCGTCTTCATCCACCACACCTTCATACCCAGCATCCCCTGCCAGAACTTCACTGCTTGCACCCACGACATGCGCTCCATGCAGCGCTTCCACCAGGACACGCGCGGCTGGGATGACATCGGCTACAGGTAAGACCCCATCGTCACCCAACCGTGGTCCTTGTCACCCAACCATGGTCTTCGTCACCCAACCATGGTCCTTATCACCCAACTGTGGTCCCCATCACCCAATTGTGGTCCCCATCACCCATCTGTGGTCCCTGTCACACAACCATGGTCCCCATCACCCAACCATGGTCCCCATCACCCAACCCTGGTCCTCAGTACCCAGTTGTGGTCCCCATCACCCAACCATGGTCCTTGTCGCCCAACCATTGTCTCCATCACCCAACCATGATCCCCATCACCCAACCGTGGTCCCCATCACCCATCTTCTGACCACCTCACCTTGACCCACGGGTCTTGGCAGCTTCGTGGTGGGCTCCGATGGGTACCTGTACCAAGGCCGAGGGTGGCACTGGGTTGGTGCCCACACCAAGGGCTACAACAGCAAAGGTTACGGTGTGGGCTACGTCGGGGACTTCTCCATCACCCCACCAGACCAGGACACCATCGCCTTGGTGAAGGACGGGTTCCTACCATGCGCCGTGAAGAAGGGGTGGCTCCACCACAACTACACCATTCGTGGCCACCGGCAGGTGGGTCACACAGACTGCCCCGGAGACTCCCTCTTCCGTGAGATCGAGACCTGGCACGGCTTCAAGGTGACCAACTTGGAGGTATCTCCAGGGGGTTGAGGTTTGGCGCCCACTTGGGGAGTGGTGGGTGTTGGAGGTGGCGGTGGGACCTGATGATGGCTTCTTCTCTTCTCTTCAGTGAGGATCAGGCCTGTGGGTGATGGTCTGGATTGGGTGCAGGTGTGGTCCAGGTAGGTGGGGGCACCATGGGTGCTGGTCCAGGTGGGTGGTGGCACCATGGGTGATGGTCCGGATGGATGCTGGACCAATAAGCAATGGTCTGGATGGGTGCAGGTGGACCCATGGGTGATGGTCTGGATGGGTGCAGACATGGTCCAGGTGAGTGGTGGACCCATGGGTGATGGTCTGGATGGACTCTGGTCCAACAGATGTTGGCCCAGTGGTGGCCAACCTGGATGGACCCTGGTCCAGATGGACCCTGACCTGATGGAAGCTGACCCGGGTGGACCCTGGTCCAGGTGGCCACCAGTCCCATGGTGGCCACCCCTGATGGACACTGGCCCAGAAGAACCTCACCCATGAAGGCCACTATCTTGGACAGCTCCTGGCCCCACTGGCTCATTGGACCATCCCTGTAGCCACAAACCCCCACAATAAAGTCAGTGCCAGGACAGCGGCTCTGGGTGGTCCTTGGGGAGTGAGGGAGAAACTGAGACACAGAGAGGAGGGTTCCTGGGAGGTCATGGGAGAGGAATTGAGTGAAGGAACCAAAGTGAGCACTTGTTCACTCTGAAACCTAATGATGGTGTGGTTAAGTGATGCATCCCCCCAACCCCCGCCATTCCCAGCACCCATTCACTCTGGAACCTAATGATGGCAGTTAAGCCAGCTATATGCACTCAGAACCTGCCATCTCCAGCATCTGTTCACTCTGAAATCCGTTCACTCTGAAACCTATTGATAGTGGTTAAGCCAGATATACGCACCCAGTCATCGGGGTAGCCAGACCTTGTTGTGGGGTGGCCCGGCGTGGCTCACCCGGCCCCGGCGTGTCCCAAATTCTAGCCGGGCGGGGCGATAACATCACCGGGGCAGAGGCGGAGGTGAGGGTGTGACTGAAACTCCTGCCTGGTCACATGGGGAAGCCACCACAGGAGTGCCGGGTGCAGGCAGGCAAATACCGAGGTACCGCGGGGACAGGGTGGGGGGACACGGAAAGGGAGGGGGTGACACCTTGGGGTGACACTGGGAGGGGGAGGGGGTGGCACCCTTGGGCGTTGAG
>NW_010193562.1:2386-6870 GCF_000695765.1 Mesitornis unicolor | reverse complement strand
TCCGGCACTTGTCTGCACATGGGGCCCAGGGGTGGTGGGGCCTGGGTGTCACCACCCAAAATTTGGGGACTGCTCTGTGGGAAAGGCACCCTGGGGACATCAGCACACACAATCTGGGAAACCCTCAGTGGACAGGGGCACCCTGGGGACATCAGCACCCACAATCTGGGGATCCCTTGGAGGGCAGAGGCACCCCAGGTATCTGGGTACCCACAATTTTGTGGCCCCTCAGTGGGCAGGGTCCCCCTGGTGTGTGAGCATCCACAATTTGGGGACCCCTCAGTGGGCAGAACCACCCTGGGGGCGTGAGGATCCATAATTTGAGGAACTCTCGGTGGGCAGAGGCACCCTGCAGATGTGGGCACCCACAATTTGGGGACCCTTCTGTGGGCAGGGGCACCCTGGTGTGTGGGCACCAACAATTTGGGGACTCTAGGGTTGCCCATGTCCCCGGGGTGCCCTGGAAGGGGGTGCCCAAATATGGGTGCTCTGGATAGGGGTGCCCAGATGAGGGTACCCAAATATGGGTGCCTGGATAGAGGTGCCTAAATGAGGGCACCCAAATATGAGTGTCTGGATAGAGGTGCCTCGATGGGGGTGCCCAAATATGGGTACCTGGATGGGGGTGCTCAGGTGAGGGTACCCACATATGGATACCTGGATAGGACTGACCAAATGAGGGCACGCAAGTATGGGTGCCTGGATAGGGGTGCCCTGGATGAGGGTGCCCAAATATGGGTGCCCCATATGGGGGTGCTCAGATCTGGATGCCTGGATAGGGGCACCCAAAATGAGAACTCAGAGGTGCCGGTGTAGGGGTGCTCCATAGGGATACAAGGAGAGGACACCTGATTTGGGGTGCCCAGGTGGGGATGCTGCACTGGGGGTGCCAACACAAGGGTGCCCATCCCACCACCACCCACCCCATGGCCACCCCATGGCTCTTCCCACTCCACAGATGGAGGTGGAGAAGGTCCCACCCAGACCCGAGCACCCAACTCTCCTGAAGGCCTACAAATGGCGCACGACAGCACCCATGGGTGACCACGACCCCCAGGGGAACACTGGGTCCCCGGGCAGCCGGCGCTGGGCCCGCTTGCAGGGGTGGAAACGTTCCTACAGCCAACCCGAGTCTGGTGGCCTCCACGATGATGTTGGGAAGGTCACCCCCAACCTGGGGGCACCCAAGGCCAGCACCCGGAGGTCCCTCTTCCGACGGGCATTTTCGGCGCCCTCCAAGGGGACCAAGGAGACGCGGGGACCCGAGGGTGGCAAGGCCACCCTGCAGAAGTACCTGAAGTCCATGTCCAAGAAGAGGGGTCACCCGGAGAGCAGTGGTAGAGCTGGGGAGGTGCTCCATGATGAGGGTGGAGGTATGGGGTGGTGGGGAGGGTGGAGGTCAGGGTGCTGGAGGTGGGGGGGGTTGGTGGTGGGTGATGATGATGAGTGATGGTTTGGGGTGATGTGTGCTGGGTTGGGGGTGGTGGGTGATGATGGGTGATGGATTAAGGGTGATGGGTTGGGAGTAGTGGGTGATGATGGGTGATGGGTCGGGGGTGGTGATGAAGTGTGATGGGTGGTGGATGATGATAAGTGGTGGGTAAGGATGATGGATGGTGGGTTGGGAGTGATGGGTGATCGGTGATGATGATGATGATGGGTGATGGATTAGGGGTGATAGGTGGTGGGTTTGGGGTGATGGGTGGTGGATTAGGGGTAGTGGGTGTCAGTGATGGTTTGGGGGTGGTGGGTGATGACTTGATGGTGTCGGGTGGTGGGTGATGATGATGGGTGATGGGCTGGGGTGATGGGTGGGGGGTGAAGGTGATAGGTGACGGGTTGGGAGTGATGGGTGGTGGATGATGATGGGTGATGATGATGGGTGGTGGTTTGGGGGTGATGATGAAGGGTGATGGGTTGTGTGGTGATGGTTGATGGGGACCGCTGGAGTCTGAGGAGTGCTGGACTGGGTGTTGATGGGTGCCAGTAGGGGACAGAGGGGCCACTCATGGTAGCATCTCCATGGCCGAATGTCCCCTGGCATTGCCACACTCATGGTGGCATCTCCTTGGCCACTTGTCCCTTGTCACCACCCCCCTTCCTGTGTCCCCAGTGCACACCCATGGGCCGTCCCCCATCCCACTGACCCCAGCAACCCCCACTCCGGTGTGGGACGTCTCCAACTTCTCGCTGGTGGAGAGGCACCTGGTCCTGGTGGCCAGGGATGAGGAGGTGAGGCCATCATGGGGACAAGACCTCCCCCAGGTCCTTTTGGGTGCTTGGGACACTGCACCTGACCCTTCCGTGTCCCCTCAGAGCAGGAGCAGGACCGGGAGCTCCATCTCGGAGGGTGCCGCCAGGAGGGACCACGGTGAGGAGCTGGGGTGAGGGCATGGGGTGGGGAGAGGTGGGCACGGGGGCGCTTGGGCGCTGGGCACTGTCGCACAGCGTGGCATGCGTGCACCTTGCACCAAGAACCTTGCACCAAGCCATGCACCGTGCATCGTGGCTGTGCCCTACGCCACTCACCACGCACCGAGCACCTTGCACCGTGCCCTGCATCATGGCCCTCCATCATGGCCATGCCCTGTGCCATGCACCATGCACCGTGGCACGCATCGTGGCCATGCTTTGTGCTATGCACTGTGCCCCGTGCACCTTGCACTGTGCTGGGCATTGTGGCTGTGCCCCATTGCCGTGCACCATGCACCTTGCACCACGCTGTGCACCACGGCCACGTCTTGTGCCATGCACCGTGCACCTTGTGCCGTGGCCTGCATCATGGCCATGCTTTATGCCGTGCACTGTGCATCATGGCCATGCTTTGTGCGCCTTGCACCATGCACCATAGCTGTGCCCTACGCTGCGCACCTTGTGCCGCACACCATAGCTGTGCCCTACGCTCACAGAATCACAGCACGTTAGGGATTGGAAGGGACCTCAAAAGCTCATCCAGTCCAATCCCCCTGCCAGAGCAGGAACACCCAGATGAGGTTACACAGGAAGGCGTCCAGGCGGGTTTTGAATGTCTGCAGAGAAGGAGACTCCACAACCTCTCTGGGCAGCCTGGTCCAGTGCTCTGTCACCCTCACTGAGAAGAAGTTTCTTCTCCAATTTCAGTGGAACCTCCTGTGTTCCAGTTTGTGCCCATTACCCCTTGTCCTATCATTGTTTGTCACCGAGAAGAGCCTGGCTCCATCCTCGTGACACTCACCCTTTAAATATTTATAACCATGAATGAGGTCTCCCCTCAGTCTCCTCTTCTGCAAACTAAAGAGCCCCAGCTCCCTCAGCTGCTCCTCAGAAGGGAGATGCTCCACTCCCTTGATCATCTTTGTAGCCCTACGCTGGACTCTCTCCAGCAGTTCCTGTCCTTCTTGAACTGAGGGGCCCAGAACTGGACGCAATATTCCAGATGTGGTCTCACCAGGGCAGAGTAGAGGGGGAGGAGAACCTCTCTGACCTACAACCACCCCCTCCTGATACACCCCATGCCATGCACTGAGCTGTGCACCGTGCACATTGTGCACCACGACTGTACCTTGTACCACGCATTTTGCACCATGCACCTTGCACCTGCATCATGGATGTGCCTTGTGCCCTGCACCATGCACCACGCTGCGCATCATGTCTGTGCTTTATGCCATGCACCGTGCAACGTGCCATGCAACCTGACTGTGTCTGGTGCCATGCACCGTGCTGTGCACCACGCCGTGCCTCACACCACGCCAACCCCTGTGCCATGCCCCACATCGTGCACCATGCACCACGAACCATCCCAAGCCCTGCATCATGCACCACATCCCACACCGTGCCCCACACCCCACATTGTCTCCCACACGGAGCCGTTTGCACAGAGGAAGCTCAGGGTGTGCAGCGACATCAGCACTGGCTCCCTGCTTCCTCCCTGATCCCAGCCATGATAACCCCAAAAATTCTGCTTCCGAGGGAGAGACCCTAATTTGGGGTGCGCGGGGTGGGGGGGGGGTCCTGATTTTGGGGGGTTCAGTGTTGGGAGTCCTGATTTTGGGGTGCTCAGGGTGGAGGATCCCAAATTTGGGGTGTTCAGGGTCAGAGTCTCTAATTTGTGGTGTTCAAGGTAGGGGGTTCTGATTTTGGGGTGCTCAGGGTGAAGGTTCCTGATTTGGGGTACTTGGGGGGGTCCCTAATTTGGGGTACTCAAGGTTAGGTGTCCCGATTTTGGGGTGTACAAGGTGGGGGTGTCCCTAATTTAGGGTGCTCTGGGTAGGAGTAGTGATTCTGGGGTGGTCAGGGTGGGGGGATCCTGATTTTGGGTGTTCAGTGTGGGGGGACCCTAGTTTGGGGTGCTCAGGTTGGGGGTCGTGATTTTGGGGTGCTCAGGGTGGGGGGGTTGTGATTTTGGGCTGCCCCCTCCAGAGCCACCATTGGACACGAGCAGCACCCGGGGTGGGGGCAGGAGCCCTGAAACCGACTCCTCCAGCACCTCCCAATTCACCAACGTC
>NW_010193562.1:0-2332 GCF_000695765.1 Mesitornis unicolor | reverse complement strand
GGTGCCACAACCCCCCCCTTTACCCAGGGGCTGCTATGGAAGAGGCTCCGGGACAGGAAAAGCCGTGGGATTCCCAAATCTGAGGTCCCCAATGGCGAGAGGTACAGGGGAAGGGGGGTGGCGACATTGGGGTGGTGGGGACACACGTGGGTGACCCCCATTTCCCCCCTATGGCCGTAGGTTGCCCCCGGTGCCTCCCAGTGCAGCCGAACTGGACCTGACTGGGGCTGACGTCATCGTGCGGCCCCTGCACGGCAGCGTAGTGGGGGAGAGATTCAGCTTCCAGGTAATGGGGGGGTATGGGGGGTAGACACACACATCGGGGTGCTCATGGGGCACCCAAAACACCCCAGAGGCACCCAGGGCACCCCAGGCACCCTGAATGGGACCCTAGGGTAGCCAGAGCCCCCTAAAGAGGTACCCAGGGCACCCAAAACAACCCAGAGAGGCACCCAGGGCACCCCAGGCAACCTGAAGGGGACGCCAGGGCACTCTAAAGAGGTATCCAGAGCACCCCAGGCACCCTAAAGAGGCACCCAGGGCACCTCAATTATCCTGGAGAGGCATCTGAGGAACCCCAGGCAACCTGAAAGGGAATCTAGGGCACCCAGAGCTCCCTGAATGGGACCCCAGGGAACCCACAGCACCCTAATGAGATATTCAGGGCATCTTAAGTACCCTAGAGAGGCACCCAAAGCACCCCCATCATCCTGGAGAGGCACTTGGGGCACCTAAAACATCCCAGAGAGGCACCCAGGGCACCCTGGGCAACATGAAGGGGACCCCAGGGCACCCCAGTTATCCTGGAGAAGCACCCCAGGCATCCTGAAAGGGACCCTAGGGCACCCAGGGCGCCCAAAAGAGCTACCCAGGGCATGCAGGATACTCTAGGTGGCACCTATGGCACCCCAGGCAACATAAAGGGCACCTCATGGCACCCTAAAGAGACATCCAGGGCACTCAAAACACCACAGAGAGGCACCCAGGGCACCCCAGTTATCCTGGAGAGGCACCCAATCACCTTGGAGGAGACCCCAAGGCATCCAGAGCACCCTAAAGAGTCACCCAGAGCCCCCTAAAGAGGCACCCAGAGCACCCCAAGGCACCCTAGAAAGGTATCCAGGGCACACAGAGAGACCTAAAGAGGCACCCAGGACACCCTAAAGAGCCACCCAGGGCACCTTAGGCAATGTGAAGGGGACCCCAGGACACCCTAAAGAGGTATCCAGAGCACCCCAGGCACCCTACAGAGGCACATAAAGCACCCCAGGCACCCTAAAAGGGACCCCAGAGCACCCCAGGCACCCTAGAAAGGCACCCAGGGCACCCCAATTATCCTGCAGAGGCACCCAGGGCACCCCAGGACACATCGGAGGTGCACCCAGAGCACCCCAAACCCCACAAACAGGCACCTAGAGCATCCCCCTGAGCACCCCAAAAGCACACCCCAGCACCACCCTTAGCCATAGCCACCCCAATGTAGCCCCTGCGAGTCACCCCAAGGTGCTTCCCACAAACTCCACACCCCAAAAACCCCCTCCCTGCACCCCCAGGTCATCACGGGCGAGGGCAGCCACTCCTTTGGGTGCTCGTCCCTGGCCGAGCGTGACCGCTGGATCGAAAACCTGCGCCGCGCCGTGCACCCCAACAAGGTGGGACCCTTGGGACCTGGAGGCACCCATGGGATATTGGGGGCACCTATGAGACATGGGGATTATCCATGGGACCTGGGGGGCACCTACAGGACATGGGAGGCACCCATGGGACTGTGGAGGTACCCATGGGAGCCCCCTCGGCCACTCCCAGGGGACCCTGACACAAGGGGCCACCCACTGCCCTCACCCAATGGGCAAGATGGGACCTGCTGGCACGGCTGGGTGGGGAAACTGAGGCACGGCTGCTCCCATGACACCTACAGTGCTGTGTCCCTTGGGTATTGGTTGTCCCCTCCATGTTACCTCCTGTCCCTTGGGTGCTTGGTTGTCCCCTCCTGTCCCCTAAGGTCTTGGGCGTCCCCTCCTGTCCCCTCCTGAGGTTTTGGTTGCCCACCCATGTCCCCATGTCCCCTCCTGTCCCCCCATGTCTCTTCCTGTCTCCCATGTGTCCCCATGTCCCTTCATGTCCCTCCATGCCCCCTCCATCCCCACGTGTCCCACCTTGTCCCCCATGTCCCATCCTGTCCCTATGTCCACCCATCCCCACAGAATCCCCTGTTCCCTCCTACACTCTCAGATTCACTCCCCCACCATGTCCCCTCCTATCCCTCATGTCCCTTCTTGTCCCCCATGTCCCCTCCTGTCTCCTGTGTCCCATCCTGTTTCCATGTCCCCCC
>NW_010193561.1:0-817 GCF_000695765.1 Mesitornis unicolor | reverse complement strand
ATTCACATGAGGTTTTCAGTCATTGACGGGGGTTTTCAGTCATTCACAGGGGTATTTGGTTGTTCATAGGGGGTTTCAGTTCACAGGGGGTATTTGGTCATTCATGGGGGGTTTTCAGTCATTCACAGGGAGGTTTTCAGTTGTTCATGGGGTTATTTGGTCGTTCACAGGAGGTTTTCAGTCATTCACAGGGGTATTTGGTCATTCACAGGAGGTTTTTGGTCATTCCAAAGGGGTTTTCAGTCATACACAGGGCGTATTTGGTCAATCATAGGAGGTTTTTCGTCATTCTAAGGAGGTTTTCAGTCATTCTAAAGGGGTTTTCAGTCATTCACAGGGTGTATTTGGTCGTTCACAGGGGTATTTGGTTGTTCATAGAGGGTTTTCAGTTGTTCACAGAGGGTTTCAGTCATTCATGGGGGGTATTTGGTCATCCACAGAGGGTTTTCAGTCACTCTAAAGTGATTTTCAGTCATTCATGGGGTCTCTTGCTCCCAAAAACACCTTTCAAGTGCCAGTGCCCTGAGGCCGTTGTCCAGGTGAGCTTGGCCGCGCTTTTCTTTCTGCCTTCACCTTCCCCACCATCGCCCTCCGAGCAGCCCCAGGGGTCCTTGGGAGTCCCTCCCATGAGCCCGGGCAGCCCCTTCCCCTCTGGGGACCCCGGGAACAGACCCAGAAGGGTTGCTTTCCACATGGACCAGGGGGCAGAGGTAAATGCAGCCGCTCGCTTGGTGGCTTCAGCCACCACCCATTTCTCCACCACCTCTCCCCACAGATCTCTGGGCTGTTATTTTAAGCTGTAATTACCCATTTCCAT
>NW_010193560.1:1116-1351 GCF_000695765.1 Mesitornis unicolor | reverse complement strand
CTTTAAACCCCAAATCCCTGGTGCTGGACGCCAGTCTCGCCAGCAGCGGGGGCGGAGGGAGGGGATGCAAAGCTTTGGTCCCAGCTCCAGGGGCCTGCACCAACAAAAGACGACTGTGTCCTGTGTCCTCCCCGTGCACCCAGCAACCCGGTCGGCCGCTCGGGGACAACCCCTCAGGGTCTCGGGGCTCCCTGGGGGGCTGCCACCCCCTCTGCCTGTGTTGGGACGGCAGGGG
>NW_010193560.1:719-1099 GCF_000695765.1 Mesitornis unicolor | reverse complement strand
CAGCCACAGAGCACCCTGATGTTCCTGAGGACCCATCACTGCCCACTGGGTCCTGTCCCTGCCTGAAGGGGTGCCAGGGCAAAGTTGCTCATCACTGCCTCATCTGCCCTGCCAAGCCTGGCCCAGCGGGGCTGGAGGAGGAAGGGGACATGGTTGCCACCGCAGTGCCCATGCCCAGAAGACTCACCCTGTGGGATTCCCAGAACTCTGACGGGGCTGTGGGACTGAGCGGCTGCCTGTGAAGCATCCCTGTGGTCCGAAGGCTGGGAGCAGCCCGTGCTGCCTCATTAACGCTGGGTAAATGTGTAACGAGCTGAGCCGGGGTGGTTAAAATCGCATGGCTCCTCTCGCTCACCCGGCATGCCGGGAGCTGCGGATGC
>NW_010193560.1:346-614 GCF_000695765.1 Mesitornis unicolor | reverse complement strand
GGCTGGGACAGGAACAAGCCTGTGTCCGGAGAACAGAGGCTAACCCACCACCCACATCTGCCCCAGCTGCCCAGGGATGCTCAGGCTCAGACCGGCTGCCCACTGGTGGGGTGTGAGGGTGAGGGAGTTGGGCTCTGCTCCATGGTGCCCACGGCATGGGAGGCAATGGGCACCAATTTAATAAAAAAAAAAACAAACAAAAAACAAACAGGAAATGCCATCTGAAGGCAAGAAAATGTTTTTTGCTGCTGTGATGGCTGCCAGGAAA
>NW_010193560.1:0-315 GCF_000695765.1 Mesitornis unicolor | reverse complement strand
GAGACAGGCAAACACAGCCGGGCCCAGGCAGCCCATGCCAGCGGAGCCGCCCCTGCCCCAGGGAAGGACTGGGGGAGCAGGGGGGCTCTGTCAGCTCCAGCTGCCTTGGGGGGCTGTGCAAGGCTGTGCCCCGTGCAGGAGCAGAGGGGCTGGGGGAACTGAGAGCCTGAGATGTCAGTGTCACTGTAGAGCCAGGCTCTTGCCTGAGTAGGACATGGTGTCCTGGAGCTAACACGGGTGTGGATGCATAGCTTACTGTGCCGTGCCAAGCTATGGGGTGCTGTGCTATGTTGAGCTCCGTGGGTAGCTTTTAGG
>NW_010193559.1:14535-21266 GCF_000695765.1 Mesitornis unicolor | reverse complement strand
GGCAGCACAGCCCTCTGGCGTGTCAGCCACCTCTCCCAGCTTGGTGAAATACACACATATTGCTTTTTTCTTTCTCTGTATTAATTTCTGTGTAATACAGAAGAAAAAATAAAATATAGTATTGCATTCCTTCACTGTTCCTTGCATATTGCCTTTTCACTGCAGATATTCACTTATCTCTGACTCAGGAAGAAATACTCCTTCAGGCCAGGTTTAGGGATAACAATTGCAATCGTTAGAAAAAGAGATATGTCATTATGTGCATAAAGGCCTTCTTGAACTGGGACCTTATGAGTTAATGGTCTGACTGGCAGGAGTGCTGAATACAGGAATACTGCTTAATGTATGTTGTGTGAGGGAAAGATTTATAGGGAGCGGGGACTTGCCAGATGCGGTGGTTCCCGATAGCACACTGCAGAGGGATGAGCGTCCTTGCACATAAAGACTTCTGACAGCGTGGACGTTTTCCTGGCTTTGGGGAGAGAAAAGGCCATGTAATTAACAGGGAAAAAAATATAGCAGTGCCTGATCAGCCAGTGCTACGGCAATGCTTCAGATTTTGGGGCTGACACGGCAAGTTCCTTCGCCTGCAGCCACAGGCCCAGTGCCCTCTGGTAGCACACTGAACTGGCAGGCGCCGCTCTTCAGACGCATTGCTAAACTACTGATGTCCTCATTTCTTATAAAAATAGAGGAAAAAAAGGAAAATACACTATAATGCAATATGTAAAGCAAAAATTTTTCAGGGGAAGGGAGATGAGGCAGAGCTGCAGCAGTTGGCAGGTGCACCCCAGCACCCGACTGCCCTTCTCATCTCGCCCATCTGCACCAGATGCTGCCATGATCCCAGTTTGAGGATAAGTAAGCACTGGTGTCTGGCTGCTTTGAACACGACAGAAAACTTCTGTACAGCTACAACTGTATGTGCTTTAGGAAGATATTTAGTGTAGGGTCTGAGCTTTAAAGCAGTTGGAAAATCTATGTTAAATCTTAGCGCATGGTATTTTTTTACTTTTTGGCCTGCAGGCATTTCTAATAGTGGAACATCACTTTCCTGCCAAGAAAATTCTACCTCTTGCTTTTATTTTCCCATGCTGCTTCCTGTGCCAATCAGCCTTTCAATTCTCCTGCAAATCCTGCAACAAAATGCACTTCTTCAGCTTTTATTTTCATCACTGATTTCTTCTCTAGCACTGCATCTGCCTGTATGGAGCTTGTAACCTTCACTTTAAATGTTAACCCTGGTCTCCTGTTGATAAAGACAGTACACACTGCTAAATAATGGGTGCTGCTAAATAATGAGAGAGAAACATTTCCCAAAAATATTTCTGTGTCTGTGTGCTGAGATCATGTGGCTCATCATTTGGATGAGCTACCAGAGTATTCTTTTGCACATTATATTATATTACTTTTATGTATGTTATTATTATTTTATTATATGTACTTCCCTTTTTCTCCTTATTTTATAAGGAATGAGTAGAGTGGAGGTTCAAATAGATGTTTGAACAGGGTAATTCACAAAAGGAGAGAGGCAACTGCATCCATAAAGGACTTCAAATTAAGGGTCTGGTTCTGGGCCCTTTAATTCTGTGACCATAAATGCTTTTTGCAATCAGCGAGGAAGCTTCAGTGAAGAGCAGCTCACAGATATTTTTCCACCAGGACTAAGTACACCACCAGTATCATGTTTCAATAGAACAGCTGGTGCTTTAAAGGCTGGTAATTACAATTTTATTCAAAAAATCAGAACTGGTGGAGCTAAGAAGATCATTGATTCAGATGGGTGACCTTGAAAGGCAGATTGCAATGAACTTGTTGAACCTTTGAAAAAAGTGGAAAAAAACCACATAAAAATAGATCTCTCTGCAACATTTCTGGTACTTTCTGGTAACAAGCTACAATCTTCAATTTCCCCCCAAATACTGTCATTATGAAAATTGACTGAAAAAAGTATTCTGAAAGGCCTGATTATTTTACAATTTCTTCCAAGGGTATGGATGACTTTCTAAAAACTGTGCTTCCCTGTAATTAAAAGCTCTGCAGAATTTTAGGTTTGAAACAGTAGATCACACTGATGGCATATTTTATAGAAATAAGAATATAACAATAGCTCTAATGGTTTGGGAGATGGACAGCCAGTCTATCCAGCCCAGTAATCCATCTCTGACAGTGGCCATAAGTTGCTGCCCAAGGAGGAACAGGAAATCATAGCAAACCTACAGTTTGCTGTAGGTTTCTTCTTAATTCTTCTTAATAGTTCTTCTTAATATTTCCTAGCCTCCAAATGTTTGGGGTTCAGACAGAGTCCATGCATTTAGTAAACATCAGTGCATTTCCCTTTGGTGATCCTGTCTAGCTTAAGAAACCTACATTAACCTGCAGTGTCTGCAGCACCCTGCAGTGGGGTTGTACAGTTTAGTTCTGTGTTATGTAGAACGCAGGATCGCTGGGTAATTCAGGCTGGAAGGCACCTCAGGAGGTCTGTAGTCCAATCTCCTGCTCAAAGCAAGGTCAGCCACGAGGTCAGACCATGCTGCTCCGGGCTTTATCCAGATGGGTATTGAAAACCTCCATGGGCAGAGACTGCACAGCCTCCCTGTTCCAACATTTCCTTAATCTTATCAGGAAAATGTTTTCCTTTATACCCAGCCAGGTCTGTCACTGTATCACTCCATGGCCACTGTCCTTTCTTCTCCTGCCGTGCACCTGCCAGGAAGACCCTTTCTCCAGATTCTCAGTAACCTAACCAGTAGGCACTCGTACTGGTTGGTGGCTACTGGTTAGTTAGTATTGGTTAGTCGCTGCTGATACGTTCCCCCATAGCCATCCCTTTTCCAGGCTGAAGAAGCCCTGGTCCTTCAGTCTCTCCTTTCAGTACAAGTGCTCCAATCCTGACCATCATCATGGCCCTTCACCAAACTCACTCCAGTCTATGAATGTCTTTCTTGTACTCTAGGGCCCCAAACTGGATGCAATATTCCAGCTGTGGTCTAATGAGTGCTGAGGGAAGGGGGATAATCTCTCGGCCATGGTGTTCCTACTGACACAGCTGAACATGCTTTTGGCCTTCCCCACTGGCATGCCATGAACCTGGCTCATGTTTATCTGCTGTCAGCCAGGAGCCCCAGCCCTTTCCTGAAGAGCTGCTTCCTAGCCACTCAGCCCTGGCTGTTAACCCAGTGCCTTCCACATCCGTAATTTATGCAGCAACATTAGGATATTCTCTGCTTCCGTCTCTATTCCAAATAATTCCTTGTATTCTGTTGGCTTATTTTGAGTATTTAGCTAATAGTTGCCTAAAACCACAGATCTAACTAGATCTGTGCTCCTAGATCTAACTCCTGAGTTAGAAACTCCCACTGTTTCATTTGTGGAGTTAAGGCTGTTTTTCTTCATGTACCTGGAATTACATTTATCCACACTGAATTTTATCTGCTATTTTAATAGCAGTTACTGAACTTTGTAAAAAAAGTCACATAAGAAATAAATCAAAAAACATTTGAAAAGTGTGTATTGGATTCATGCTGTTTATATTACTAGAGATAAAGCAGCTAAACCTCTTTGTAAGGCTTTTTGATATTCTGTAGTAACCACAGCCCCCAGCTTTGAGTACCTTTTCAGAGATGACACACTGCTTTTTATCACAGTGATCAGCTTCATGATGCTGCTGAATTCACCTGGTGTTGCCTCTGTAATATACCTACTCATCTCTTACTTTCTGCTGGATTGCAAATACATAGGCTGCTAGTATAGATGGCATGAAGTTTCTCCATGTTCTGGCATTTAAGTATTTGCAGACTATCAAGATGTGACTTGTCATAAATTTGCTTAACATGCAGGGCTGCCAACATATGTACAAACATTATAAAAAAGACACCCAGAAGAAACATTATTTCAGTTAAAGAAATTTTTAATGATCATGTTCCAAATAATTAAAAGGGGAAAATGAAGGTTGAAACTAAAAAAGAAACAAAACCAGAGGAATCAGTCATGTATCATAAAGTATAACTACTCTGAAATAGCCAATGGGCTACTGCTCATCCCATCACATTGTGTGGTTATAACCTCTTAAAGCCATGACCTTTGTCAGATAACAACAGCCCAGAAATAAACTTTTGTCTTGCATTTATTTTTGAGAAGGAAGGAATAAATATTACCAGGCAGAAAGAGACATACTCTCAGCATCAACTCAGACATCTTTGCTGATTGTGATGGAGATGTGACTTAGGTCTTGCCCTAAATGATCTGATTTGGAAGATCATATTAGTGTGCCATGGCATTTTAGTTTCAGTCCTTGCTGTGAACACTTGACACTGTTACGTAGTTCTCGACACACTGAGTTTTCTGCAGTCTCCCTGCTGCACGCTATTTCCAGATGTCCCATCTCCAGCGATGCCCAGTGGCTTGAGTAGCAGCATGTGCTGATGCTCCACATGATGAGTAATTACTGAGCCCTGCTGCAGTCCCACCTCCTGTCCCCTGTTTAAATGCATATGCACTCCCCAGGCAAATTGTGGCAAATTGGTGCAATTAGCCTGTGCATAAAGAAAACACTCTTCTAACAGGGAATATCAATGAATGGACCTTGTCAGGTTTTATTGATGCCTGAGTTATACCTGTATGTATTACGTGAACGCAAACCCATACACATGCATGCATGCATACATACATACATATATACATACATCCATGCATTTTAACAGGTTGTCTAACTTTCTGTGGAAGCTGTTGGTGCTGGAAGGCTCGATAATCATTCCGTGCTGGCCATCAAGCCACCACACAGTTATGCTAATCAAAGCCTGCTTTGAAATGCTGTTTAGTTTCATTACCATCACAAAGGAGCAGCTAAAGGACATCTAAGGCAGGCTGGGGGGGGAAGTGAATGCTCTGAGACACTATAATCTATTTGAACAGCCATGTTTATTGGAAACAGGAGGGGACATTGTTTAGCATAAGCTGGTATCAATCACGGAGTGGTTTCTGTTCCTTGTTATTAATGTGCAGGCAGCCGGGCAGGGAAGAATGAGCTCTGTGGAAAGACAGACATCTCCCCACTGAAGGGGGAAGGATTGTTAGCCCTCACACACACCAGATGGACTCCTGCAATCTATCCTAAAGACTAATTTTTTTTCCCAGACTAGGACAGAGAAGTCATAACAGCTCAATGCCCCAATGATCCTTTGTTATTTTGAGGAGTTTTGTGCCTTTTTTGTATATGCAGATTGAATTTTTTTGGGGGGGAGTAAGGATCTCCTCCAGAAAGGACCTTCCATCCAGCAGAGCAGGAGGCTCTATTATAATATAAATAAGTAACATTGCCTGTCTAACTATGCTTTGCTGCTCTCTGTGTAGAGGTAAATGTTTTAACTGCCTTATTGCATGGCTGTCTCTTATTATTTTATTAAATAAGCACACCCTTTCTCTTTAAAACAAACTTGTCTAATTGGTTTGCTGGTTTTATCTGCTTTGACTTAGGGCTGGCAAATTAAAAGTGAACATTGATTTCAGAGGAATTAAATCAAATGTCCACAGTTATCATTCTGCAACAGATCATAGGTGTGGAGGTGACAACCTCTCCTGGTGCTGTAAAACTGCTGGTGAGAACAATGTGGGCAATGCTCTGTAGGACTTCCATGCAACAAGTATAGCCATACAAAAGATTTCCCAGGCTCCCTGATTTTGGCTTGAAAGCTCACTACAGAGACACAGTTGTGTATATTCATGATAAATGCTTATGAGGATGTTTTTCATTACACTTATAGTTAAGCTGTGAAGTAAACAAGAGTTTCCTGTTATGTCAGTTAGATTGAAAAAGTACTTGCACATGCAAATAAATCTAAAAAATACCACAACCTCAAAACTGATCCTCTCTGCTTTCTTATTAAAGACATCAACGCACTTGTTCATAATGAATCAAAATGCATCCTCAGGGTTGGATGTTTAAAATAAAAAGTGGGCATGTTTTCTTCTGCTGAGTTCTGAAATATTCCAAACCATACCTGCCAGGCCATAGTCACATCAGATCTCATAAGCTAAATGAGTTTTGATTAGGTCAATACTTGGTTTGAAAGACATCAGAAAGGAAGCATTCATCAGTAGAGAGCAGAGTCCCTTTTGTATGAGCCTTAAACCAGTATTTGAAAGGGCACTATGCCACTGCAAGTCTGCAGGTTGACATAGACAGCCAAGATCTACGCAGCTTTTTAGAGGAGCAAGGGCATTAAAACAGTCATGAGTATATTCTGTTACCTGCCCATCTTAAAGGGATCTCTGATCTTGGGTCTTTATCTCAGCCTTTTCTTTCCTACTATTACTATACAAACTGGTATCAGATTTCTTTGTGATGATATTTGAATCATAAATGTAACTGAGTTTTCTCTTTTGGTTTCTGTGGGATGGCTGGCCAAAAATCTGATAATTCATAGCAAGGTTTACCCAAGAGAGCTGACTTTGCATAACCGCAATGTAAAAATGCAAAAAAGCAACAGACTGAAGTAGTCAAATATTAGAAAGAAATTAAGCCTCAAAGCCTGCAGGATGTCTTCTCTTTTTCAAGCATTCTCCTTCTGTTTGGTTATCCAGCACCATTTTCAAATTTTTTATCTGATGCATATCAGAAGAAGCAAAGGAAATTGATAATCATTCTTATATAGCTGGTAGTGCCTGTGCGTATTCTTGTCCATACATAAATGGGCTGAAATATTTCAAGCCCAAAGGGCTGTCAAAAAAGT
>NW_010193559.1:0-14504 GCF_000695765.1 Mesitornis unicolor | reverse complement strand
TCCTGCTGAGTCCATGCTCAGAGAAGTATACTTGCCCTGAACTTCTCATTCAGGATGAGCTCTTTGTATTAACCATCAAATAGTTTCCTTCTTTCAGACATGAACTCATTGATGAGGGTTCTGCATTTGCTGACCTAGTGACTGTGCTTGAAATGGCAATATTATTTTTGGAACACAGAAACTATGTTCCTGCATAAAAAGCAAAAAAAAAGCTTCCATAGATCACAGTCACCACTGGGTTTCTCTGACTAATAAATATAAGTTATGCTAACCGAGGACACTTGGGCTATTTTCAAGTAAAAACAGGAGGCAGCACATGGACAGGTCACTCAACACACAGTGATGAGTAGTGAAATCAGGTTTTAATTTTAGGAAACTTCTGATATACTGCATGCCATTTAGGTAACTGTCGAGTGTACAGGTGTGATTTTATGTTTAACACATAAATAGTCTGGAGAAACAGAGACGACCTCAGCTGGAAGGTTCACTGGAACAGGATCACTGACACGAGGTTTCATTTGGTGCAGTTTTGCATCGATTTCTAGAGCCCCGTCACTCTCACAACCAAGAAGTCCAATGGGCTGGAAACAAGTTGTCATCACTTTCAGTCATCTTTGAATGGTGAACAGTTCAAATTATAAATTCTTTGCCACTAAATTGTCTGCTGCTAATTGCTCTTTTCCATGTAATTATCAGTGAGGCTTTAATAAGTATGGAAATGCTAGTACATGCCAAAAGTAAAAATAAAATGAGAAAAAGCAGACTTAAAGAATGTCTGGCAGACAAACACTTTAATTAATCCTGGAACACCAGATTGGCTGACGTATCTCTCAGTGAACATCTCTGGCAGAGAGAGGTGGGATTTTATAATACTTCAAGCAAAACGAGTAAAACATTTGCTTCTACAAACCTAGAAAGGTTTTGGCCTTTACCTCCAGGTTACGAATTCGAAAAGAACATTGATACAGGTAAGAACAAGAATTAATGCATTGAGGGAAACATAGAAAATCTTCACATTTGTTAAGAATAGTAACTTCTAATAAAGCTCCAGCTCAAATGAGAAATAGGAAAAACCTAGGAGGGGTTTTGAACTTTCACTATGCTTTTAGGCATAGCTCTAGATTTCACTTTCTTTATATGATCTGTCTCTTAAAAAACCACATGGTTTATGCTGCAGGTAAAACATGGGAGACAGGAATGAAGAAACTGAATTATCCTCTCAAGGATTTCCCTCTTGTTACTGATTAGGAAAAGATCAAGATGGACAAATAACTTTGCAATGACACTTTCTGCCTACTGCTGTCAAATGGCAATGGAAATTGAAATATCCTTGAAACTTCCCATATGTGGTCACAGTCATTAGATAAAATTGATCAGAATATAATCAGACTCAGCAGATAATAAGACTGCACACAGACATAGTAAGGGTCCCGAATTTGGACCCCATGTAGTTAATAGCAAAACTACTATTTGCCACTGTGACAGAAAAATCCTAGTTCATGTATTCCCCTAAGCTATCAAAGAAAATGAAGTGGAAGGAAGATTTGGTATTTTGCCAACTTGATTTTCACTACATTTCTTTAAAGGGAAAACATCTAGATTTAGGGTTGTTAAGCAGGTTAATGACCTGTTGCACAAGACTAAAGAATAAATTACTACTGAGAGAGAATGAGTAAAATTCAAATCGGAAATGTATTTTCTTGAGTGGAAAAAAACAGATTTCTTGCTTTAATTTCCTTAGTTGCTGGGATTTGTTTTCAGCTGTCATTTAGTGGTTCTATGCAGACTTGAAAATGCCTTTCTAATGTTCATGAAGAACAGTAACAAAATCGACCAAGTCTCGCTAAGCAAAAGGCTGGTATTGAAAGCTGTAGGTGGGAAGCGTTACAAGCTTTCTTTTGCTATTCCTGGCCCAACTTCTCAATGTAAATCTGTTGCCCAATGGGGAACAACCTACAGAACTAATAAGAATTTTATTCTTCATGCCTGCTCTAGTCTATATTGTTTCTTCCTCCGAGGATTAGGATGGTGACAATTATGGTAAGACATGTTATATGTGACATAATACCTCTTTACTGGGAACTCTTGAGACCAATTCCCTGAGAGCAAGCATGGCAACAGAATTCAATCACTGTTATATTCACTTATTTTGGATTTGAATCACTACCCTAGATGTAAAAGAGGCCATACCCAATCGTGAGCACTTCTAGACCTTCATACTTGGTTGTATTATTAGTAGCAGAAACTGAAATCCCACTTCAATACCTTTGCATTCGGCCAAATGAACTCTGAAGACATTCTGGTACGCTCTCTTCATGTCAGCAAGACTTTTTTTTTTTACATAATTCTTTAGGCATAGGTTTGCTTACTACCAGTAGAAAGGACAGTCTTGGTCTGGGAGCTGTTGTTGTAACTCATGTATGCAATTAAAGTGAAACTTCCAGACTTCTCCCTTTTTGTGAATTCCTCAGAAATATCATTACTGAAGCACTAAAATGAAGGTAACACGACCAGGATGGATTCATTGCCTATTTTTCCTGAAAGATTTCCGCATTTCACTTGTGACTGATTCTGTGATAATGTAACTCTGGAGGGCACAGCTTTAGTTTTCAGATCATTCTTTTGCTTTCTAAATTAGAGCAGGAAAAGAATAAACCCTGGCTGATTGGACTGCCATAGCAGCATATTTCTTCAGGACTTCTGCATCACAGCAAATTAGATCATTCTGCACTGATGTGATACATAATTCCCATATCTTCTGTGCCATCAGCTCCTTGGATTTGGTTTGAAGGGATAAGAATTAAGCTCCAATGTTTGAGTGAAATTGTTTTTATTATTGGAATCACAAGATTTTTTTACAGACAAGAGAAAAACTACCATAACTGGCACACAGCGTGACTCAACCTTACATACTGGGAACCTTAATTCTGTCAGCATCAATTGGACATGAAGCACATCCATTGCTTTGAATCTTTATTTTTATCTGTCCCTACTAGCAAAAGGATACTTTTTCCTGATTGCAGTTCAGTGTACACTGCTTTTATTATTTCCTTTAACTCCTCCTCATGTTTAAATCACTGCTTATTAAAGAATCTTCCAGCATTCCTTTCTAAGCGTGTCTTGATGCATCAGTTGAGGACAGCTAAGTTAAAAACGGATTCTGCTGCTTAAAAATATTCATTAATAGCAGGTAACGAAAAAGTAATGACAGCTGAAACAACAACTGTCTATAAAAATCTGATTTCAGCTGTTGTTGAACTTGTTGATCTTTAGTGAAAAAATGAAATATAAACTTTAATGGAATATCACTCTCACTGCATATTCCATTATTGTATTATAGGTTATGATTGCTACATTTTTCTCCTTCTACTGCTAAAGATGACTCTTTGGAACAAGAAGGGCTGATTGCTCCATTAGTTCTTGATATCATTCAGCACTTAGGGCAACATTCATTTCTTTTGCACTTCGTTTGCATTCCCTAATCACTGGAAATACCCTGAAAAATCTTAAAACATTTGATGACCCAACCACAGAATATTTTTCGCTGAAGCCCTACTTTGTTCCCATTCATAGAAGCGTAGTCTTACTCTTTAGGCATTTCTGTTGAGCATAAATTATGATGGCTCTTAAGATTAGATATGTGAATTATAGTAGACACATTTTAAACCTCTTGCATTAGATTTTAATAAGAGCTATTGGTAAACAAAACAAATAGGCATGAGATGATAGATAGCAAGTTCAGTCGGTTTCAGTTGGAAGTAACTCTGAATGTATACCAAGACTGTGAGGTCTAACAACACATAAAATCGAATTACTAGCTTCCATTTTGAATCATCACCTGATTCAGTTTACACAGAAATTTTACTCCCTGATGGGGAAAAAGGATGAAAAGCTGGGACTTACTTGAGTCTATATGCCACCAACTGTATGTGCCAAAAAAAAAACCAGCTAGTGTAAATGATCTTGTCAAAATAGGAAGGATCACTAAGGAGGCAACACTGAGGGACTGAGCAATTCATTTCAGTTTGTGAAAAGCAGAGGTGTATATTCAGCCATTACTTCTTTGCCTTTTTGTCAAGGGCTCCGATTAGTCAGCTTTTTAATATTAAAAAACTGTTAATGTAGATAATGCTGTAGTTTACTAATGTTGAATGTTATTGAACTTAGGTCCATAAAGGAATTATTCTAGAGTAAGACATGAACAAAGTTAAAGAACTATAGCTGTCATCAAATAACTTTCTTAGAGGAATATTATTTTACATTAAGAGTACCCACATTAGAAGCTTTCTGCAAATATTCTAAAAGACCTATGTAGGGAACCGCCTCTACGTATAAACCTTATTTTTCAGAAGTAGCCACAGTTCTTACTTTCTTGTTGCTCTTAAGCTGTATTCTACAGACATCAAGAAGAATGCTGAATTGGTGCTTGACATAAAGATTACTTTAACAACAATGCCATTAGAAGAGGTGAGGGTGGCGGGGAGTAAAGTACTTAACAGAGATGACAGTGAAAGAATAAAGTATTTAACTCTATATGCTCTATAGAGAATCTATAACTTCTTGGGGTACCTAAGTGGTTTTTGGGTGAATACAGAATTACCTATGTGACTGAACTATTAATAATACAGATATGTTATTGTAGAGAAATCTTGGAAAAAAATATGCCCTCTTTTTTCCTGCTATAAAACTTAAAACCTCAACATTTTCACTGGCTCAAAAAAAATTATGATGATGAAGATACACAGTAAAGCTCAAAATGAAGAGAAAGAATTCCTAACTCGGTAGCCCTAGCTGCACAAATAAACAAAAAAATGCCATTTGATAACATATGTGACCCCAAGTGGCAGTTTCTTTTCAACAGATGTAGTTTAATCTTTGAGCAGCAGGTGCAAAAGTTATCTCGAGGCAGAAGCTACAACAGAGGAATTTTACAGGAGATGTTTTACTTGGTGGGAAATGTAGGAATAATTGTGACATGCAGCTCTTTTTACTTCTGTCTTTCATCAGTGGATTATGCATGACCCAATGTTTTATCTTGAAAAATATATATATGTATATATGTATTTCTATCTCTCTCCTCCAGATTAGAACATGGTTTAGCATAATATTGGCTCCTTTGGTCAGCGTTTAGCAATTGATGTGAAAATGGATTTTCATTCTGTTCAGTTTCTGATTTCTCAAAGGAACCCATTTGTTCTTAATTACCTATCTGGGCATTCAGGGGGTTACTAATACAAGACAATCAAATGGATTTAATGCTGCATTCGATCATTTCCCATGGTTCTGGGAATGTATTCATCATACCAGGCTTTTCTTGCTTTTGCAAATGTATCAGGTTTTTATCCTGCCGGATGCTGAAAATAGTATTTAAATGTTGTACAGTGCTAACATGAGCTAAGAACTTTGATGAACTGGGTCCTCATTAAGGATACTTTTAGAATAATTTTTTTTCCTGATCTCTGAAGCTTGTAAAACAAACACACTAATTAAAGGAAGATCTGAGCCTCAGACCCTGCATAGCAAACAGTGATACAGAAATTCTTCCTGCTTGATATGCCTGCAATACACAACATATTTCTCTAGCTAAATATGTAAGCACAGGCTTAACGTGAAGCCGTAAGAATACTCTGATTGGTTTAAAATTAAACAATGTGCTTAAGTGCTTTGTTGTATTTAAGCCAGACTTGAATCAACCAAGATGGCTCATACAACCCAACCATGTTCCCCTAGAAGTCTGAAATACCATGGACCGCTGCCAGCCTCCTTCGCTTGCCCTGCAGGTACTGCACCACTTGATGAGTCACCTCAAGGAAATGTAATTTTGGAGTTGGCTTCTTGAAACAAAACCTCTTTGCATCACTTTGCGGACAAACAGTTATGAACAGAAAAAAAACTACTCACATAGTTATTTCTGAAGTTCTAGTAAAGTCCTGGTCTTGAAGTTGACTAAAATAGGATATTTCCACTGCAATAAAATAGCTATATTTACAAGCTGACCTTGAAGCATGTACAAACTATTCCTCCAAGATGGTATCACAGCTTCTCAGCTAGATGCCTCAGACTATACACTGCTAAGGGATAATGAAAACTCTCCTTCAGCCTCAGCTGCTGATGCTGTGTAAATTTAACATAATACAACTCTCACACTGTTCTTGGCCTTTGCTGGGTTCCCAGAATGACCCTGTTAACACCACATTGAAAAGCAGAGCAGACGAGACAGCAACAAATGGAAGCAAGACAAGAAAATGACCCAAGAGCAATAAGCCTCTGTGATTTATTCACAACAGCAAACATGGAAGGGAAAACATCCTGAATCTCAAAAGGACACCAAACTTGGCCACGCACAAGCACGGCAGATTACAGTAGGAGCTTCTCCATCTGCTCCCTTGTTCCTTGGCAGCACAGGTTTCAAGGGAGAGTGGAGGGACACAGGTTCCTCCTCTCCCAGGGGTCCTGTCTGGCAGCACACCTTGATGACTTCTCGATGGAGGATAAGGCTGCAGAACCACATTTTCCTTCCACCCTTGTCCATTGCGGCTGCAGACGGTGCCACCACTCACAGCAGGACAAACTGACTGCAAAATGCCACCAGATCAGCTTTTTCACACTCTACAATGTCAGGTACAAGAAAACAAAGAAATAAATTTATTCCTTTCTATTGCTAGAGAAAGCATTGCCTCCAGAAATAGTGTAGGAATGGACGTGGAGGATATTCTTAAAAATCGTTGAGATATAAAATCATCTTTATCTTGTGATATGTGAGCAGACAATTGTCTCTCTGTATCTCATCCTTCCAAATGACACTGCTTCTACAAGATATTTGTTCCAGGCTCTCAGAAGCACTGGCTAGTAACACAAAAATCTTACAAAAATGACTAATTTTGGACTCTGCAAGATGGTAACAGAACAAAGCCCTGATATGGTATCATTATAGCTGAATACAGAGATGAAAATACATCCTAAAACTGGCAGTTTCACAAAAGTGGCAAAAAAATTTAAAATCATACAGGTCACCTTGACGGTGACAAGCAGGAGATGTTGTTTCTAATGTAATAGGACTCAACGTTGCAATGCATGAAAAGACTAAGAAGTTTTGGAGAACTATTTTTGTTTTGGAAATGACATTCCTCTGCATCAGACTAGCAGCGTGGGTTGCCTTTCGTGAAGAAGTTATTAAAAAATGCCAGTTCTCTCAGTGAGAGCTACTGGCATCATTAACCCCCTGAGAGATAACGAAACAACAGGAGGCATTTTTTAAGATTGTTTTGAAATTTAAACATATTCTTTTCAATACATGTTTTTCTTACTGACATGTAATGATTTCAAAAGTATTACAACTAATTGCAGATGTTTTCTTTTAAGAGCCTCTTCCCGCTTGAATAATGCACATGAGATATGTGAGATTCTTGGCTGATATTCTTGCTTCTTTTGATACTTTGTTTTGTATTTGCCATTCATAAACATAAATTCACAAATGAGCCACCAATACTTGGCAGTCCTACTCAATTTTATACATATTCATTACGAAGAAAAGAGAAACTGTATGCACCCTCAGCCTTTAAAAATTCTAATGGTGGCTCTGACAAGTTCAAACATTGTCTCGTGTATCTCCTAAACTTAGACTATACCCTGCTATTACAATACATGGCTACTAATCCTAGAATGATATGAATAGCCTAATATATATATTTAAACAACTTTCACACCTATGACTCTGTGTTAACTAATTTTAGCACACAAACATGTAATTAATGAATTATATCAAAGAGCAAGATCATGTTGAAAAACACTAGGCCCCAGGGTTCAATAGGTTATGGTCAGAATATTTGCAATTAAAATTAATTATTGTTTCTGTTCAAGTGCTTGTTGACACCCAGAAAGCCGAAGAGACCAGTTGTCGTCTCTTCTTTGGTACCAGCAGCTGTGTGCAGGACAGACAAAATGGGAAGACCTCAGAGACCCCAGCCCCTTCAGCAGCCCTGCCTCCAGGGCAAAATGGACACCATCACAGTGCAAATAAGCTCGGCTGAGTGAATTGAGTTTGCGTAAAACTCTAATGAGGACTTGGAGGCATGTAGCTTTCTCACAGGTTTCATAGGTTCTGGAGGTTGGATCTTGACTTCTGCCCTTTTAAAGTTTTCAATTCAAAGCACTGAAAGATTTTGAAGAGAGAAGTGGCAGTTCTGTCGGTGCAAACGGCCAAAGGAATCTTACAGCAGTTTTCCAGTCTGTTACTGTGCTGTGCCCTTGTTCTCTTTGCAAAAATAAGTATCAAGAGGAAATGACACAGACGGGCTCTAATCCATACTTGAACTTAGTACTCCTCTGACAAGATTTTGTGGATAATAACCACTTACTATGTGTTAAATATACTTCAGTTCACTAAAAAAAAACCAAGGAACTTTTGAGTTGATCAAACACAGAGCTTCTCAGTCCAAAAAGAGCCTCTAATAAAGACCAGCGAGTGCACGTTCCTGCTCAGGAGTACCTGAAGGGTACAGGTATTACAGCCCACATCTAAGAACTGCTGTCAGCTACGTAAGGACACCTGGAGAAGTTTCTCTTGCCAAGGATATGGAGGTCAGGGGATGTTTTTAGATTCCTCTGCTGTGCAAATGTGGATGACAGTGTGTATTGAGTCATAACTATTAATTTATTTCCCAAATAGCAAATTTAAAAGAAAAGAATGCATCATATATTAAGAGTCATTCAGCTCCAGCATGCAAGTGAAAGACTCAGGCGGCCTTTCAGTAAAAAGTCCACAGAGAATGAAAAAGATCAAAATATGAGTCAGTTTGTGGCAGCCTACAGAGACACATCTTGGCAGGCAGTGGACTATGATCGTTGTTCAGGTGATGTAGGTTGGCAACGGGCATCATCTGCTCCAAGAGGAGAGTCACTGAGTCACTTCACCTTTGACGATCCCGTGCATGAGTCAGTTTTGCTCCAAGAAATCAGACTCTGTTACACTCTGTTCCATAGATTCATTCATTCCAATTTAGTTTTAGCCCTTTCTCTTCACCTTGATTCATGGAAGAACAATTATATTTGTATTTTTTCATCTTTGCTGTTACTGACAGCACATTCTATTGGCTCGACACAAAACACTCTTAAGCAAGAATCAACAAAACAACAGCAGTGCTTTAAAATGCTGTGGAATGAAACAGATTAGCCCTTATGTCCGCTTGACAGTGACTCATATTGTAATTAGCCAATGTACTAACATAGACATTTCTAAATTATCGATATGGTCAAGGCTTTCCTGAAATGCGGGATCCAGAATAAACAAAATCCATAGCACAGCTACCTAATAAGCTTAAAGAGTCCAAACACTTCAAATAATTAGTATTTTTACTACTTCTGAAACACAAACAGTATTGTTCAATATCAGAAGTTCCAATTAAAGAAGCGCTTTTAAGTTTACTGGAGACAAGTGTCTCTAGAGCAAGCATTGCTGGGATCATTACATGCAGAAAGCTGGGTGTGCTGACATAAAGGGAAACATAATTGGCTCTGAAACATAATTTGGCTATAAATCTACAGTTGTGGTGAGGAATGAAAATGCAAATGGTCAAGGAAGTAGAAAAACAACCTGGACTGATTTTCAGAGGAGGCAGTAAGGAAGAAAAAAATCTTTTGTTCTGCTAACTGAGTTCATTTGGCATGAAAATAATACAGTGATAAACATCTTTGAATCTAAATTTCTGGCTTGTATTTAAAATCAGATTTTATTTAAAAGATTAATTTCATTTTTTATTTTTTGAGTGGTTGTGGCACGTATCTGAAACGTGTTGACTAAAGATACTGCAAAAAGCCGCGTAGTGTTTACCAACCAGAAGGGAGATTTTTTGTTTTTAATTTTTTAATTTGGGCTGGTTTATTTGGCTTTTAATCAAAAGACTGTTATGGTTTTTTTTCTTCAAGATATTATGTTTCCTGAAACTTAATCTTATGAGGGTGCTGTTGGAGCTCTGTTCTTTTAGAGAGGCAATTTCAGCCCATTTGACAGCGGCTTCAGTCCACTACTTAACCAGATGCATATATTATATTCAGCACTGCTCTCCTGATCTTTCTCTTTTTAAAGCTGATGCAATCAGACACCCAAACAGTTTGCTTTGCCTTGCTTTATAGAAGCAGATTATCTGGGTTAGGAAGGAAAGGCCAGGCAGTTCAGAGCTGTAAATATTATATATTCCTCTTGGTAACTGCGTAGAAATCTCTCCTGAATGAGACCAACAGTATCTTTTCTTGTCCTGGCATGAGTCTTAAGTGAGACTCAGCACAGTGGCACCAACTGCTTTTGGAAAGATGCTTTGGGATTCTTACTTAACATGAACAATTTTTCAGCTTTAGGATGAAAGAAAAACTTAACTAAAAGTTTGGCTTATGAGGTTAAAGGCAGCTGATGATTTTTTTAGTTCCAAATGTGCACTACTTTGGAAATCGCTATCATTTGCTATGGAATGTCACCTAGCTTTAAAAATAAGGAAAACAGAAAATAAAGAGGAAAATTCCCCACCCTTAAAGAGTCTTGCTGTGATTAAGTTTCCAAAGCCAAGTTTTTAGTTCTACAGCTCACTCATCTCCATGTTTTGGAACACAATATCTTATACAATGCAATACAGTGTTAACCTTAATGCCTTGAAACATACATTTACCTGTACAACTGTTCTAGTGTAGGTTTATGCTGCTTTTTCTATTTCTTTGATTTGATTTAAAGAGTGCCATACCATTCCTTTTTGTTTCTTTCATATTTAAATTTGATCACTTTGACACCATCTGTGGTTTGTTAATATAATCAGCCAATAAATCTGTAAAGGCTTCCTTTCCAGGCATCCTTTTAAAAATTCAAAGTTCAGATATACAAAGTCAGTCACGTATCTAAGTGATAAACCGTGACTGTAATGTTCTCTGGCTCAAATGTCTGCTTGCAGCCGTGAGCAGCTTTTGACTTACAACAGCAATTTTCCTTTTATTTCCCCAAAACCAGCTGTAAAATACGATAACCACCTTTAAACTTGTCATCCTAAAGGATTCCCTTTAAGCTGAGTAGAGCTGTGTGGTACAGCTCTTTTCACACTGATAGATGAAGGTGCAGCACATTCCCGATGTCCTCTGCTGTTCGGTGGGCTCACAACTCGCGTGTGAAACGAAAGGGCAAATTGGTGAGGGTTCAAATTCTTGTCCTGTGAATGCATCTCTAAACTAACTCAGCTCTTCTCTCATCTTCAGCATTTGGGGAATATATTTGCAAGTGCAAAGCAAGATAAATCCTTTCAGGTTCCAGCATTTAATTAAGCTTTCAGCTATCTTTGTGAATGAAGCAAAAGCATCTAATATGTGTGTCTACAGGGAACAGATCAGAAGTACCACTCCATCTGTGAAGTTGTTTGCTATCAGCTGGAAAAAATCTCTTCTCAATTAGTCTCTCTCTGTGTCTAACTTCCTCTGGAACATTGCATCAACTATAGCTGAATCTCAGTTGTAATAAATGTACTTGAACAAAAAATACTTTGACTTTCTCCATGATGGCTGGTGCTTCTGGTAGTAGCAGGAAATCGGGTTTAAGCAGTGGCAGTCTGAGCTGGCTGAGGTACGGCAATCAGCATGGGAAGGATGATGTTAAATGATTTTAAAACAATTTAAAAATTGTTCAAGGTTGTATAGCAGACAAAAGCAGAATTGTTCTGTAATTGTTCTGAGGTTTTCTTTTTCTCCCATACACTCTCCTACTGTAAGTAAATGAATTTAGTATTCCCCAAGTGGGAAATAGCCTGATTTAGTGTCTAATTGAAAATGGTAAGGATTTTAAAAGTTAAATGCCAGCTTGAGTGGATCTGTGTACAGGGACCATTGGCAACAACAAAAGCAATCAGCATAAAGACGTTACCTGCCATAGAGAATTTTCTCTCCTCTGGTTGGTCTAACATGCTTACCCAATGGAATGCATCATGGTAACCATGTGGGCAGAACATTTTTGGAACAGTTTTTACCACCCCATAACCAAACACCTGATTCCCATTTAGTACCAAAGTCATGAATGTAAATAAAGAAAGACCAGGTTAGAACAGTCTCTTCCTGTGGTATGCGAGAACTGACAACGTGACACTGACATCTTAGAAACAAATTGTTCCTGGGAGCTGTAAGATGCTCAAAAGCCAAGCTCACCAAAATGATTTAGACTAGAGCTATTGTTTACATGGCAAAATGTGCCAGATGCTGCACATTGCTGCTTCAACTTCTTCTCTCTCAGTGTTTCAAAGAGGAGCTACACAGTTTTTCTGTGTGTGGTTGTCCTGGTTTCGCTGAGATAGAATCACATAAACAACTCAGGAAAGCTGCGTTTTTGAAAAGATTGCAGCACCCAATTTGGTGGGAACAAAGTTGGTAGAACACTTTGTTTTAGTTTTGGCCAGCACTGGTATGCAAGTCACCATAGTGATCAAGGTCTTTAGCAGTTTCAGGTAGCCAGGGGCAGAAGGTAGGAGGAGTAAAAGTCAGGGCAGCCGACCCAAGATGGGCAATGGAAGCATCCCATACCACAACTTTCTCACTCACTATAAACTGGAAAGGTTGCTGGGGACAGTCCACTTTCCTCAATGGTTTCCATCTCTGGGGGGCCTCACCTGTCATTCTGCTCTCAAGGCCCTACTGCCCTGTTCGTTGTGACCATCATTTTCACTGGAGCTGTGGCGCTCGCAGTGCTTGACATCTAGCATTCACTGCTGGGAGTGCACAGCTTACACTGTACGAGCTAACTTTGCATACTTTATATTAATATTTGTATTAATATTTGTTTCTTCTTCTTATTTTATGAAATCTGTTTCAATTTCCAAAGTCTCCTTTCCTTTTCCCAATTCCCCTCCTTGGGTGGGGAAGGGTCATCGCATGATAGAACAACTGACTGAAGGAAGACAGTGATATTATATCATCACAATTCAGACATCGTAAACCATTTTCAGCTGTCACAACCAAGTCAAGACTGAGCCTGTCTTCATCTGTGTTGTTCCAGCTGACTTCCTTGAATATCCAACAGAAGCATTCAAGCAAGATGAAGTAAAGAATTTCCCTCTCTGAAGGTAACCTCTAAATTAAGTAACGCCAAATCAAATAAGTGAATGGCTTATTTGAAAATCAGTCAGCATTGGGCCAGCTCTACTTCTGAGACTGCAGCTCCTCTACCCATACCGACATTCCTTCATTTCTCCTCAGGACACTCACCCCACCTCCTGACTACTCCCATCTTCCTTAATCCACCCCTACATCACACCCCACTGCAATGCCACTAATCCAACTCCATGATACCCATCTCCTTCTTAACCCATCCATCAATTTTGCTGCACCACTGAAGTGCTCTAGGGAACGAGACCAGTACATATTAGCTCTCTTTCCAACGCAGCAGCCAGACGATTAACAGCATAGGAGTCTTCCAAAATAGTTGTTTGTACACTGTGGCGGGATGACAGGCCATGGTGGTGACACATAATTTCTATCAACTGAGTGAAGAGTACCTGCTTTCCATCAGCTGCTGTGCAAGGCTGCCTGCAAGCTGCATCTTATAAAAGCCTATTTTAAAGAAAGTATCTTTTTAGTTCAAGTCTTCTTTTTTAATGTATGTAAATGGATCAAAAAGCACTTCTTTAGGAGTTTAGGAGTTTTGCTGTACAGACATGTAACTGAGAAGGATTAAGGCTACTTAATGTTCTCATATTTTAATATGAACCTTAAGGAGGTTATAACATCTTAAAGTATTTTCCAGTTCTCCTACCACTTCATACAATGTGCCCATGCAGTGACAGATCATGGGTTAAGCCCGGAAAAGACATGAAATTGACATTTAATAGTAATGGAGTGAGGAAAAAAACCCCTTTAAAATGTGCTCATGGGCTTCCAAGACCTCTGAAATCACTCACATTTTCAAGCTTCTTTCTGCAACCACAATGCATAGAAACATGCCTTTATTTACCAAGAAAATTAATTTTCACACAACCACTTTTGGCTCCCATAATTTTCAGAGTGCATTCAGCTATATGGGAGCCATCGCATACACACGATGCAACACCAAGGTAGGTCATGGGTTTGTAATGGCCACGGTGCAAAAAGCACCACATTCAGTGCTCCACACAGGGCACCGACCGACACTCAGAAGGTCAGTTAAACCCTTTTGATGGCGAAGAGCATCTAAGCTAGACGAAAAACTTATTTACGACTCCCTTCCGCCAACTCTCCCTCAAGGTGAGCCGACCCCAGACGACTTCCACCTCAGGGACACCAACCGCCATCCACTCCCTTCCCCCACACCCCGCAGCGCTCCACCAAAACGAGGCTCCGCATCCCAGCTTGGAAGCCCCGCGGGGGGGGGTCCCTGCCACACCCGTCAACTACAAGTCCCAGCGTGCACCGCCGACAGCCCTGGGCGCGACACGGGCGCGATGCACGCTGGGAAGCGTAGTCCTCCGCGGCCTTGCCGCCGTCTCCCGCCGTCGCCCCCCTTTCCCTCTCCC
>NW_010193558.1:0-8048 GCF_000695765.1 Mesitornis unicolor | reverse complement strand
TCCAACTCCTGAGGTTCTGTGATTCTGTGAAGTGGTCATTTAGCATGGATTACTACCTGTGTCTTTGCTTACCAGGGAATTCTGCTTCCCTCCCCTCAGTATATAATTCATTTATGGATCCAAGTTCTTAGTCTTTAAAAGTACGCTTCATTCGAATGGATAATTTCACTTGAAATGATTTATTTAAAGCACCTGCAGGCTGGTTCTACCACTGTATACATTGAATGAAATTTGATGCCACAGATAAATGGATCTGGAGTCTCACGTATCTATCCTTCATTTGTCACAGCTGAAATTTATACTGTGAAATAAATGGATCTCTTAACTTTCTATGTCTATTGGTATGCAATCCATCTCCGGGCTAGGCTGAGGGGAAATTTATTGTTTTTTTCTTATTGATTTTTCCCATTTGTTTGCTTTTTGGATTTGTGGATTACTGTGCATAGTTGTGGTGAACACTAAAAACATTGATTTTAAACTGAGCTACTTGGAGATTTCTGGCAGAGGAACCAGATTTGTATATTTGTGATTTGTACTGCACTGGCTAATTGTATCCTTTGCTGATCAGAAGCAATGCAATGGGCTTGGTATAAATGCCATTGACATGACTAGCACAGTGTAACAGCTTGCAAGCGCTTGGCAGGTCACTTAAAGAAATTTGTTCATCATTGTAAATAGCTAATGCAGACATTTCTGCCTCATGCACACAACCCATTCACAAATGCAGAACAGCAAATTGTGAATTATGTGGACAAATTACTGGTGGAAATGACTTGTTCTGCTCTAAGACCGTGTTTTCTCTAAATAAATTCTTACTGGTGCAATTACACTGAAATTATTATCATTGCCTTTCTGGTGGAAAGCTCCACATGGATTTTTGGCAGTGTCTTAAAGCAGTGTTTGCACTGAAGCAGCTTACTACAATGTGTTACCTCAGCAGAGTCACTCTTACACCAGGGAGCCCCAGGGCTTAATGCATGCAAAGCTCTACATGAACACACATGTATAAATTGCGTAGATGGGCAGACATCATATACTGGCTTTCAGCTGAATTAAGTGAACACTGTCCTCAAATTATGGTAGTTAAAGGCAGCTCAGATTTGGATCTTGACAGTCTTCCTTTAATCTGGACTCCATGGTATTTTCAACAAGAAGTATTACCCTGTTTTTCAAAGGTCAAATAAATCAGCTTTAAGCTCATGGAAAGGTAAACACATTGATGCATGCATAACTTTATTGAGTTTATGAGATATTCTGGCAATGGGAATACAAAGAACCACCATAAATCCTGCTGCACACGAGCACCTAATTCCTGGGGTGGAGTGTGTATGTGGGGATTTCTACGTCTTTCAGCAAAATTCCCCTGAAACCATTATTAGGAAATATTAAATCAAGTGGAAGTACAAACCCTAGTAGGAGCATGCTTTTGCACCACATTTCAGGAAAAGGTAGAAGATAGATCAGGAGACATCTTCGGCCATGCTGGATGGTGCCATTTTGAAACTTTATAAGCAAAATACGTAGTTAGAGATGAAAATAACTCAAGAGGATTACAGTCTCTGTTTTTCAAACAATACTTTTCAGCTTTTTTATTATCGTTTTAATGATAGTAAAAGTATGTCAGAAATCTCTTTCAGCACATTCTTATGGATCTATACATATGTATATGTATTTGAGTTCATAAATATATATATACACAGACATATTTATGTGTAAAAGCAGTCCATTGTAAATACATGCCATTCTATAAATGATTGGACTGTGCAAGGGTCTAATGTCTTATAAAGTAATTTTCAGCAAATGTACTTAAATTACAGGCTCTCATTTCTGAATCCTGGCTGTAATGAGATCTGACTGGATGTCAGCAGAGAGATGTCTTTAAGACAGTGACTATAAGATCACTTCATGAAGCAACAGAAGCTTACTTTGCAAACAACGGCTGCTAATGAAGAGAATTGAAGTTGGGCTGCAGCTGATACAACAGCCCCTTCCTGCTGCCACAGCCCTTGGGCATGGCTTGGGTCTGAGTGTTTTAACCCATGGGGTACCAGGAGGATGTGGAGCTCCACTTTGCTGGGGCCTGGCTCAGTACAGCCCTGTGGTTGGCACTGCCTCTTGTATTGTAGTTCTTCAATTCTCTTGATGGCAAACATGGGGAGGGTGGTGTCTTGTATACAATGTGTGGGTGTTTTGGGGAGAGCTTTTGCTATTCGATGGGAAGGATTTCTTCTGCAGATGTGCCTTTTGATGAGGGTCAATTAATTGACTTCAGAGAGGCACTAAGTACCATATAAACACACAGATATACAGAATATTAGCAGACATCTGAAGACGTCTCCAGGCCCTCTGGACTGCTATCTGTGTTTGATGCAAGACTGAGAGCAGACAGCAGCTGTCCCCAGGGGTAGCTGGGGGTAGCTGCACTCACCACTGCCTCTGCCAACCCGAGATTTGCACCACAGTGGCACTGCCATGACTGCTGTGCCTGTGCTGGTTCAGCAAGCTCCCAGGATCAGTCAGAGCAAGAGAGGAGGCACTGCAGGCCTTGGACAGATGTGCTGCTGGGGGTGAGAGTGCTGGGTCTCAGGCATTCCTCACTCTCTGTTTAGAGTGGCAGGCAGCAGGGTGCATGCACCTCCAGTGGAGCGCAGGTGACTTCGTGCCATTGCCTCTCCAAATCCCTGACTCTTATTGTTGTTTCCAGTGACATGGAAAGTAAAGGATGGTGAGTGTTAATGCCAGCTGGGACCAAAAGCTGCAGCTAAACCTAAAGTCTTAAAAATGAGGAAAACTTGCAAGTAGCCTGTGTGTGTGCGTATGTGTGTGTGTGTATGTAAATGGACATACTATTTTACGTCTGATTTGATTTTCCCATTTGTATGGCCTCTGAAGATTAATTCATGGAGATTTCAATTCAGTTAACAGTGGTATTTTGGTAAAACGCCCCCAGAAGTCAGGAGAGGCTGAAGTTATTTTAAATGGTCCTTGTCTCTCACTAAGCAAGCTGAGCCTGGGGTTTGTCCAAAACAGAGCAGAGACCACCAAGTAGTCTCATCAGCAGAACACTAATTGTGGCCATTTATTATAGTCACTTATCTGATAGTAGCTTCTTTATCTGTGATAGTTTTACAGGGATAAAATCCACCAGGCATTTGCACCAGTATATAAACATGTTACTTTGTGGCAGAGTGTCTGTTACTTACTGTCAACACTTGCTGGCAAAAAAATGCCTATCTCCAGCTTATATGAAGTAATGATGAGTTTAATATGCTCCAGTGAAAGCCGCAGAATAAACAAGGCATCACAAGTGTTTGCCTTGTCTGGCCTCTTAAACAAATAAAGGTGACTGAGAAGTACAAACAACACCAGGTTGGGGCTTATCAGGGTGATGGTGGCAGTGCCGCTAATGCAAACTCCCCCGGCAGGCGGGGGCTGCGTGCATGCTAATTATTAAAGTAAATATTGGGGCAGCCCTTTATAAGGGAAGTGTCTTCCTCAGGTTTGGCCAAAATATTGTAGTATAATACAGCAGCCACTTCAGAGCTAGTCCTAGTATAGCAGAGTGCAGGGGGAAGAGCGATGGACAGGGACCCAGCACGCAGTTTCGGCACTGCTGTTCTAGCCCGGTCTCAGTGACTGCCCAAGCAGTGCTTCCATTTGCAGTTGCCACACTCAGCCCATCTTCTCCCTGCATACACAGATGACAATAAGGATGACCCAGGCTGGTGGTGTAAATGTCATGGAGCGAGAGGGAGGAAGTGCCACACAATTACACTCAGTGCTTTTAGATTGAGGGAGGAAAATCACACTAAGCAGTGCTCACAAGTGAAAAGAAAAATCAAAATTGTTGCTATTTTACTGCTGTATTTGGATCAGCCAGAAGAAACTAATTTTGCATGTGACCACACTCAGTGTGATCAACAAAACTTGGTGGACCAATGGACAAAAACTGAAGATGGACACTTCAATCTGCAAGCAGAGTCTTTGTTATGGAATCATCCCTATTAAGAGAGACACTTAAGACAGTCCATCCCCTGGCTGACAATAAATAAGCTAGCACTTGCTTGGCTTCAGTGTTGATCTTATGATAAGTAATGGAAATACATCCCATTTGTCATAATGAAATACTGGGGACAAGTGGCATTAGCTACCTAAGACAGCTGTTTTTAATGTCAAACACTGCATGAAATCACCAGAAAGGAAAAAATTCAGTTACAGATTGAATTTGTTGTAGAGGATCTTAACTTAGTAACTGATCACAGCCCATGAGACTGGATCCACACAGACATACATTCACCTTACACAAAAATTGGAAAAAATCTTATAGCTGGCAAAGGTATTTGGCTAACATTGGTATCATCCCTCAGTCTCATGGTGGAGGTAGTGACGTTCAGCTTCGCAGAGTCAGCTCACCATGTTCTCCATGCAAAATACCACATGTAGAGTACATTTTCTTGCGACAAATGTGAATTTTTCATGCAGCACTGCCCTTCCTGTAACTCAGACCATCAGGATGGGAGCTTCCTGCTTTGGTTTAGCTGGAAAATGTGAGGCAATCGCAGCTTCATCATCTCTCGCAGTGAACAACAGACTGACTTGAAAGCTTTCTTGTCTGCTTTCCGCATGCTTATTTCCAGTGCTACAAACAAACAGCTGGGTTGTTGGGTGACAGCATGGCTTTCATTTGCAGCTAGAAGGTCATGTAATCTGGAAACTGTTTGAAGGGATAATTTCATTTTGAATTGCTCTGGCACTGTAAACAAAATAAGCCAGGACCAGATGAAACGCACTGGCAGTGCATTCCACCTGTTGGCTAAATCCTACTAAGAATAGCTGAATGCATGGCAGATGTGGGGGAGCGCTTCCAGCCTGGGAAGTGACGGCAAAGCTGTGCCAGCAGACGGGATGGCATGCCTTGGAGGGGTTATCCAGTCCCACTTACTACGAATTACATGCCCATATTGTTGCACAGCTTGCTGTAAATCACAGAATCATGCAATGGTTTGGGTTGGAAAAGACCTAAAAGATCATCCAGTCCAACCCCCCTTCCACGGACAGGGACACCTCCCACCAGATCAGGTTGCTCAAAGCTGTGTCCAACTTTGCCTTGAACACTTCCAGGGAGGGGGCATCCACAACTTCCCTAAGCACCCTGTGCCAGTGTCTCATTACCCTTAGTAAAGAATTTCTTCCTAATAGCTAAGCTAAATCTACTCTCTCTTAGTTTGAAACCATTACCCCTTGCCTATCACTAGACAAGGGTGCCCTTGTAAAAAGTCCCTCTCCAGCTTTCTTGTAGTCTCCCTTTAGGTACTGGAAGGCCACAATAAGGTCTTTCTGGAGCCTTCTCTTCTCCAGGCTGAACAACCCCAACTCTCTCAGCCTGTCTTTGTAGGAGTAGTGCTCCAGCCCTCTGGTCATCTTCGTGACCCTCCTCTGGACTCGCCTCAACAGGTCCATATCCTTCTTTTGTTGGGGACCCCAGAACTAGATGCAGTACTTCAGGTGGGGTATCACCAGAAAAGAGTAGAGGGGCAGAATCACCTCCCTTGACCTGCTGGCCACACTTCTTTTGATGCAGCCCAGGATACAGTTGGCTTTCTGGACTGCAAGCACACACTGCTGGCTTGTATTGAGCTTTTAAAGGAGACTGATCATAATTTTGTTCAGCTGCTGTTGGCTGGGGACTCATTTTATGCCGGCATTTGCCTCTTCAATGATCTACCAGCTGGCTGTCCCAGTGCTTCATGGGCATATATTATATTTTTCAACTGGGGTGAGCCAGGAGCAGGTACCTCATCATGTACTCAAGCTCCCAAGCATGGTATTTCCTCACCCAGCTGGAGGGCAGAAGCAGCAGGGGGACTGCATCACCAATCTCAGGGCGTAATTCATCCTCCCATGCAGGGACATGTGCCAAGTCCATGTCTGCGTGCTGTGTGGCACGGTCACCATCGAGCAGAGGTCCCTGCTCGAGGAGGGTCAGATTTCCAGCTGCAGTTGAGGGAGCTGCATATCAGTGGAAAAAGTGTCCCAGTTTTTCTAGGTAGTAGATCAGTAGATCCAGCCCCAGATATGAAAGTCAACCTAATCTCTTTGCACAGGCAATGAAAACTCAATGGTTAAAACTAATTACTAGTACTGTTGATGGTGCGTGAACCAGAAGAAAGCTGGCTACTTCTCCCAGGGCTGTATAGTTTTTACGCTGCTAGCGGAGTAGAAAATACAAAAACAAGGTATTATTTTTGTCAGTAAATGAAACATATCTGACTCAAATTTCCTGCAGAAGACAGCAGATCCATTGACTAAAAGTGTGTCATTTTTATAGACATTTCTCTGAGCACAACCACTTAAGAAAGCCACAAACCTGAACGGCAATATGATTTTACATTTAAAGAAGAGATTTAACATGTTACAGTGCATTTTCCCTGGGCTGCAGGGGAACTGTTTCTTGCTTAGCTGTGAGTTCATGAATCATCAGGTTGAGCTCATGCACTATCATGTTTCAGGACAGAGCTGATTTACAAATAATGCTACACGTGGTTCCCTTTCATTGTGAAAGCCTTCAAATATGAGAGATTGATATTGCAGGGGAACAATACAGAGGGTGGGCAACTGATACTGATAGAGTTAAAAATCTGTTACCACTTCAGCAGCTGTTGCTTAATCTCCTGTTTTCAGAGTTGATAACACAATCATAACGCTCACTCCTGGCTGAATGCTGGCACAGGAGTTACTCAATCCAGAAGTGAATTCCAGATATGAACATTACTACTACTATTCATGAAACCTCCTCCTTTCCAATGACAGAAGGCCAAATAAATGGAAAATTTGATTTGTGATAAGAGCTGCTGGGGTCCAGCCAATATATGGCTTTGTAAAAACAACTTTGCAAAGACAGAAATACCAAATATTAATTATGATGGGACAGAAGTAAACCTTTAGCACTCAAATTTTTACAACAGTTTAATAAACGGCTTTGAAGCAAAACCAAAATCCTTTAGCTTTTTATTGCTCCATGATCAGCAGTACTGCTGCAAACAGACAGCAAGAAGATGCAAAGGTCCAACATGCAGCTTTTTGCCATCAATGGACTTTGTGTGTAGCCCAGCTCCAGCACCTGCCTTGCAAAGGGTTGGCCTGTGGCAATGCCTGCCACAGCAGTGGCAGCAAGATGAGCCGGGGTGTTCTGAAGACAATATGGCTTTTTCCTTGAGAAGGGGCCACTCTCAGGACCAGAAGAACTGAAATTCCTTCTCTGTGCAACCGTGGAAGAATGGGGAGGAAGCTTCAATTTTAAGGTGCAGGATGCTGTCGTCTCAGCTGCTTAGGTAGGAGATTGTTATTTAGAAGGTCTGATTTCTAATCCCAGGTCTGTAACAATTTCAGTAAACCTTACCATATTCTGCATTTCAGCTCCTGATGTGAAAAAATAGGTGTCGCGACTTTTGTTAAGTGAATCTCAGAGGGTAGAAAAAAATTCACCTAAGTATAATGTAAACAGCTCAATCTGAAAAGCTTTGAGACCTGGGTTAGTGATTACAGTGTCTCTCCCAGTACTCCTTCACTTTTAAAATCTGACACTGCAGCTGTGACAGCACTACAGGGATTTCACAGTTATATCAGACACTGTTTGCAATGAACTGTTTGAAAATGCTTAATGAAGACTAAGTAAAGCTGTCACAAGGTCTTAGTGTGGGAAAGGGGGAGCTGCTGTCAAGATTAATAACTTGGTTTAATTACCTTTTTTTTCCTTCCAGAAGTGTAGCTTAATTTAAACAAAGATTTTTAGCTTTTTAATAAGTGTGGAATTTCATTTTATAACAGCATTTCCTAAGTTACTTCTTGAATTCTTAATGTAAAACCTCTCTTGAGGCAGGTAGCTGTCAGTATCTATTCTCACCCCAAATTCTTGCTCCCCTTTTCTCCCCCCATCACCAGCTGGAACTTACAAAACCAGCTTCCTTAGGAGTATTTCGATGTTTTCACTGCCTGCCAAAATCAGGAAGTATAAAGCACACAGAAAAAATTTAAAATTATTATATATA
>NW_010193557.1:395-1581 GCF_000695765.1 Mesitornis unicolor | reverse complement strand
ACTGCTCCGGGATGAGTCACCGGCCGGCGAGGGAGGGACGCGGCCACCGCGGCCACCGCGGCCACCGGTCCCCTCCGGGAGCCTGAAGCCCCCCTGGTGATGCTGAAGCCGCTTCAGTGGTGCCAAAGCCCCCTTGGTGAAGCCGAAGCCCCCTTGGTGAAGCCAAAGCCCCCCTGGCGATGCCGAAGCCCCTTTGGTGAAACCAAAGCCCCCTCCATGAGGCTGAAGCCCCTCTGGTGAAGCTAAAGCCCCCTCAGTGATGCTGAAGCCCTCTCAGTGACACCAAAGCCCCTCAAATGACACCAAAGCCCCCTTGGTGACACTGAAGACCCCTCAGGTGAAGCCGAAGCCCCCTCAGGTGAATCCAAAGCCCCCTCGGTGATGCCGAAACCTCTTTGGCGAAGCCAAAGTCCCCTTGGCAATGCTGAAGCCCCCTCTGTGAAATCAAAGCCCCCTCAGTGAATCTGAAACCCCTTCGGTGACACTAAAGCCCCCTCGGTGAAGCTGAAGCCCCCTCAATGATGCTGAAGCCCTCTCAGTGACACCAAAGCCCCTCAAATGACACCAAAGCCCCCTTGGTGACACCGAAGCCCCCTCAGTGAAGCCAAAACCCACTCAATTATGCCAAAGCCCCTTCCATGATGCTGAAGCCCCCCTCAGTTAAACCAAAGCCCCCTTTGGTGAATCCAAACCCCTCCTGGTGAAGCTGAAGCCTCCTCAGTGAGGCCAAAGCCCCCTCCATGAAGCCAAAGACTTCTTGAAGTCAAAGGCCCCTTGGTGACACCAAAGCCCCCTCGGTGAGCCCAAAGTCCCCTTGGTGAAGCCAAAGTCCCCAGATGACACCGAAGCCCCCTCAGTGAATCCAAAGCCCCTTTGGTGATCCTGAAGTCCCCTTGGTGTCACCAAAGCCCCCTATGATGTAGCCAAAGCCCCCTCTGTGAAACCAAAGCCCGGGAAGCCAAAGCCCCTTTGGTGACACCAAAGCCCCCTCCATGAGGCTGAAGCCCCCCTGGTGAAGCCAAAGCCCCCTTGGTGATGCTGAAGCCCCCTCAGTGATGCTGGAGCCCTCTCAGTGACACCAAAGCCCCCCAAATGACACCAAAGGCCCCAGCGAAACCAAAGCCCCTTCAGTGACACTGAAGCCTCCTCAGTGATGCCAAAGCCCCCTCCCCAAAACCAAAGCCCC
>NW_010193557.1:0-211 GCF_000695765.1 Mesitornis unicolor | reverse complement strand
CCAAACCCCCCCCTACTGAACCAAAAGCCCCCCTGGTGAAACCAAAGCCCCCTCGGTGACACCAAAGCCCGCAGTGAAGCCAAAGCCCCCTCGGTGATGCTGGAGCCCCCTCAGTGACACCAAAACCCCTCGGCAGGACCCAGTGGTACCAGGGCAGGGGGAGTCTGAGCCTTCGGCCTCATCACCCAAACCAAACCAAACCAAACCAAAC
>NW_010193556.1:11505-13838 GCF_000695765.1 Mesitornis unicolor | reverse complement strand
CTCACCTTCCTGCTCCAGAGGCTGCAGAAAAGCGCCCCCTCTTCCCCTGGCAGCAGGCAGCCCCCTCCTGCCAGGTCTGTCCCTGCACTCCCTGTGCCCAGGGCAGATGGCACCAGCCCTGCCGGGGTCCCCCACTGTCCCCCAGCCCTGAACCGGGCAATGCTGCAAACTGGAACAGCCCTGGTCGTACCTCTGCTGCCAGAGCCCAGCCTGGGCTGTGCACAGGGGAGAGCACAAAGAGGGCCCCCCTCATCCCATTTCCCCTTTCTGACTCAACCTGCCCCCAATAAGGCCCGGTGCACCCCAAGGCTTGACATCAGTCTCCAGGCTTTGCAATTGTGCTCATTCCCATGGCAACAACAAACACACAATTAGAGATATATAATATTATATAAACCCAAGCAAGCTCTTGGGCAGGAGTGCAAGGTTCACCTTGCTCGCAGCCTCCTCCCCAGCCCAAAAGGCAGCTCTCACCGGAGCACAGAGAAGTGGCTTCAGCCCTGTGAGGACACACAGCCCGCGGCTGCCCGGCAGCCCCCGGGCCAGCCACCCCCAGAGCCAGCCACCCCCAGCAGCCCTGGCCTTCCTGCCCCACTGTCTCTCCAGAGGCAAGCAAATAAAGCACGGCACGGCAGGCGATTCAATTACAAAACTTCCCACAGGGAAGAGGAAACCGAGCCACCCTGTTCCTCCCTGGCACGCAGGGAATTTTGCAGAGGTGGCAAAGGGGAAAGGACAAGCGAACACAGCAGCAGAATTGGGGCTGGGACTGCTTCCCCCATACTCCCTTCTCCTTACACAACCCATACATCAAGCTGTAAGGCACTCTCTGGGACTAATGAAAACATAATTATGCCTATTTAGATGCAGGAGGACTAATCTAATAGCAAGCTACCCAATGACATCTGGTCTGATCCATTGGGCAGGGAGAGCTGCCCCGTGGAGGGACAAGTAGATGCACAGCAGCAAAGGGCTTTGTGATCCAGTCACAGGCCGAAAACTGTCAGCTTCAGCCCAGGCTAAGAAAAGTCCCAAACCTCCTTCTTTTAGGGCTCACACCTGTGCTAGTGATTATCAGTCAAACCAGACCAGTCCCTCCTGGATGGGGGTACAGACAGATGGAGGTGAGCACAGCACACAGGGATGTGATGGCATTCACATCGTGTTCAAAGGGACTCTGTGCTGCCAAAGCCACCCTGACACATGACATAAGCTGTGGCCACCAGCCCCGCACTGCTCCTCTGCCTTCCTGCCAGATCTGCAGGAGGCAGAACCATGCCGGGAAAGCAAAGCCCCAATTGCTGCATGCTTGGACCCATGGAATCTGGGCTCCCGGACCCAGCTTTGGCAGTGCAGCCCACCCACCCCACCTCATGGCTTGCACCCCAGCCCTCTCCACTAGCCCAGAGCCAAAGGGAACCAGATGAGCCAAGCCCATCCATGTGCCACACCCTCACCAGGGCACAGCAGCACTTTCTTCACCTGCAGACACCCGAATGGGACAACGCTCCTTTTTGCATCATCTGGGACTTTGTGGAAGCCCATAAATCTGGACAAGTCAGGAGCAAAGCGTCAGGGTGGGAAAGGAGCTGCTGACCCCTGCATCCCCTGAGCCAGGGACGAGCCCCAGCTAGCCTTTCCCTCCAGCTGCTAGCCATGAGTCAGCCCAGAGAGGAAGGCTTGAAGGTTCATAAACAACTAAGGAGACACATGTTGTTTTGGGAATGGAGAAGGTGAAACGAGACCCCTCCAGCCCATCGGCACCCAGCAAGCCCATTCCCACACAGCTCCTGGTATGACAGCACCTTCCTTCCTCCGGCAAAAAGCATTTATAAACAGCATTTCTGCACAGAAAGCATGTTCCTGTAATCCTGCCTCATCCTTCCCGGGTAGCCGAGAGCCCCAGAGAAGACACCCCAGCTCTGGAGAAGCCCCACATACCCAGCTAGCCTCACCCAGAGAAGTTGCATAGCTGGGAACAAACACAAGCTGTGCTACCAAGCGAGTCAGCCCCAGAAACTGCTCAGGAGAGGGACGAGCCTCTCTCCTGTCCCTCACACAGCTCCTCTGAAATCAGCTCAGCTCCGTTTGCCTCTGGCCATATGCTCTAGCGGTTAAAGAAGCCAAATATAAACCCAGCAGCTAATGCTCACCCAAGTTTCCTTCTCCCCCCTCGCCCCAAATCTGAGCTTTTTTCCCATCTCCTGCTGCCATTCACCCTCACCCACCTCTCTTTCGGGAGCTGTTGGTGGTTGTGGGCTCCAGCGAAGAGGTCGGGTGGGTGCCGAGGATGGGTCTCTCTTGGGTTGGGTGGCCAGAGCTCGCAGCCCACC
>NW_010193556.1:0-11493 GCF_000695765.1 Mesitornis unicolor | reverse complement strand
TGCTCGGGAGGTCTGGCTCTCCGGGAGCCTTCGGAAACCGTGGCCTCAGCACGGATCACACACACAAGCTCCCCAGCAGCCGCAGCTCTGGAGTTATTCGCTTGCTATTTCGCCACCAACTCGAAATGTGGCCAAGGGATTACTGCCCCAGGGAATAAAGAAAACGGCTAAACATATTTATACGAAAGCTTAAGGAGCCTCTGTAAGTGGACACACAGCAGCTGAGAGGGGGGTCTGGCACGGAGACTGCAGCGATTTGGGACAAATCCCAGGATTGTCTGGCTGTGCTCTAGTTTAGAGCGGGTGCCTGTGCTGGGGCTTGCCTGGAGGTGGCAGTGAGCCTTCACTCTTCTCCCCAAGCAGAGCGGGGGGGCCGGGGGAGTCCCCAGCCAAGCCCGAGGTTTGCGGGTGAGGGTTTTGAGGGGGCAGAAATCCCGGTGCCATTGCCCACATGGCAGCTACTGGGGGACCTGCAAGGACCCTTGCTGCCTCTGTCCCCCGTGCACACCCACACCACGGGCTTGACGGGTGTTCTTTGGCATCCTCCCGCCAACAAGGTATATGGGGCAAAGATTAGGGTGTGATCAAATCCAGGCTGCCTTTAAAACCCAGGAGAACACAGCCAAGGGAGCTCAATTTCAGAAAGAGCCCTGTGCCAGCTCCACCAGCCCCAGGACACGTGTGGGGGAAACTCTTTGCCCGTACTTTCAGGGGCTGAACCAAGTCCTGAGCCATTTCACGGCTCATGAAATCTCCCAGCACAAACACCAATGGGACCAGACTCTTCTCTGCTGTGCCCAACGGAGACAATGGGCAATGGTCACAAACTGGAACACAGGAGGTTCAATTTAAACATAAGGAAAAGTTTCTTTACTGTGAAGGTAACAGAGCCCTGGACCTGGCTGCCCAGAGGGGTTGAGGAGTCTCCTTCTCTGGAGTCACCCAAACCCACCTGGGCAAGTTCCTGTGTGATCTTCTCTGGGTGCTCCTGCTCTGGCAGGAGGTTGGACTGGGTCATCTTCAGGGGTCCCTTCCAACCCCAACCATGTCATGATTCAGTGTCAGCTTTTCAACAAGGCACCTGTAAATCCCACCAAACCCCAAATATACATTTGAAATCTCCCTGCGCTGGGGTTACAGTTTGAAAAGTGCTGCTGGAAAGATTCTTCCCGAGTGTGGCTCACAGCCTCCAAAGGCATAAAGTGGGTTATAAAGGGTGATTTCTCTCTAACATGTACGTGTGTGCATGCACGCACACACAGAATCTAATAAAAAGATATTAGTCGAAGAGTATTTTGGCTTCTGGCATTAAACTAACTCAAGCTTCATACAGACACCAAAGAAACGAAATTATGGAAGCACACAAACAAGAAATTCCAGGGGGATGAATTAATGTTTCATCACTATTACAGCGCAGAGAAGTACCTGTCTGTCTTCCCTTGCCTTTCTTTCTCTTGTACTTCAAAACGTGAACCCCCTACCTTTAAAAGTCACGGTAGCTTGTTTCCTCCAGCCCAAGCCCTACCACCTTTCCATCAAAATCAAAATTGCTTTCATTACCATTTTAAAGACACGACGGAGGGCTAACAAACACACCCAAGTTCAAGGACTCCTTGTAAATCCAGAGTCTAATTTAGACAGATTTTAAAAAAACCAAAAACCACCTGCTTTAAGATCTTGTTTCCCAGGCTGAAAGGGGTTCCAGTTACTTCTGGGTTATTCAGATGCAAACGCTGTTCAGAAGCACAAGTGCCTGAGCCATCCGCCAGCAGCTGTAAGTTTGGGGGCAGATGCTCAGCAGTGGCAGAGCTGCACGACTCCACTGAAATCAGCAGAACTGAGATCATTAACGCCAGCTAAAACCAGCCACTTCTCCCTATTTTATACCATCTGACGCCCTATTTCCAGCCCGCTCCTTTCCAGTGGGATCCAGCCCTCAAATGGTACTTTTTAACCTTTGGATCAATTATCAGGGTAATTACAAACTAGAAAAATCACTTTTGTGTCAAACTTAAACAGTATATGTAGAGATTTATTTTTTTTTCTTGTCAAGTGACACATTTCAGAGGTTAAAGACTTTCAAAAAGACCTAAATCCCTAATCTTAAATGAAAAGTTATCACCGGAGGACCTTGAGGTGGGTGGTGACAAACACAGGAAAGGGCCCTGCGTCAGCCAGCGCCCTGGGTAAATAGGGACGGGGAGGAGAGCGGAGGGCTTGGAGCAGGCTGACGCGCCTGATAAGCCAAATCTGCAAAGCATTCATTGCGAAAAAGAACACAAAGCAAACCCAAAAGCAGAGAAACAGCTGCTGTCAAGTTCTTAATTTCTAAAAAAGCAAGGACAAAACACCCCCAAAACCACCAAAAATATTCTTCTACCCAGCAAAGCCCCTCGCGTGCCTCCCCACAGGCTCCAGAACCCCTGGTCCCCCCCCTGGACCCAACCCATCAACCCCAGCTTCTTCCAGCCTAGAAGAAGCAACAAAGGAAAGCAGCCCCAGCTACAAAGACCAAGAGGAAGGCAATAACGTGGAAGGCTGATTCCAGCCCCAAAATTACTCACAGCTCCAACAAAAGCCTTGGTGGAAGTGCAAGTGTAGGGGGACACAAAGCCGTCGGTCACCCACCTCTGAATCTGCACCACTTGGCAACGGCCAAACAGTGACTGAGGATATCACCCAGCCCAACTGTGTGAATCAGTGACTCCCCCAAAAAAGGGAAAAAAAATAAGAAGCCAAGAGATTAAACTATGGGTTATTTTCCCCGCTTTTCTTCCACAAACCAAACAAACGAAAGACAGTGCTCAGCCTTCCCACCAAGTGGGGAGAAGTTTGCAGAAGCTATGCCAGGAATTTAGATTTATTTCTGGAATGACTGTAATGGGATACCAAAATATTGCTGCAATTTAAAGGTATTGAACAGCTTCTCCTGGTTAAACCACAATGAAGCAAACCCTTCCACCAACCACTTTGCTTTGAGCCGATGAGCACAGCCACGGCTGGGAGAGCTCGGCAGCCAGACGCAAAACCCTAGCAGCAGGATTGAACATGCCAGGCCCTGAGTTTACAGTTTTTTGGCTACCTCCAGATGCAGCTCATCCTCACTGATTCACTTACCCCCAGGCTGCAAGAAGCTCTGCACGGCCAAAGCCTGGCTTGCATACAGCCACTCTGGGTTCAGGCTCCTAGAAGTGGGGCTGACTCCACTAATGAGGGGGAACTGAGGCTGAGCAGTGAACAAGTGTCACCTGTGAGAGCTTTGTTAGCACCAAGGTCCCCACCCCTGAGCAGGGCTGAGGTCAGGTCTAATAAGGTTGACTGAGACCTTGCCTGTCTCAGTCAAAAACATCCCTGAGGTTTCCTTGTGAGATGCCTGGTGCTGCCTGAATTTCAACCCAAACCCTAGCCCCTGTTCAGCATCTCACTCATTCCAGCCACCCAGGACCCATTTCCATACAACTCACAAAAACATCCCATTTTTGAGGTCTTATCCCTCCAATTAAATTTGGTTGGATTGGTTAGGATGGGGCAGAAGGACAAACCTGAGCAGAACTGGATGAACCTGGTTTCTTTAGAAAAGTGGTACCAAAGGTACCCACAAAAGGAAAACATCCCCATCCCCAAAACCTCCTAGTGTTTTGGTGCCGTTGGAGAAAGTAAATTCTGCCTGTTTCAAAGCTGGAGGATTTCTACTTCTTGATACCTCTGGCAGGTGATAGTAACTCCACCACAGGTACCATCACTGCCCACAAACCCCAAACCAACTGCTTTGAGGGGCTAAAATACGTTTTTCTTACTCTCGACCCAGGCTGGGCCATGGTTAAGTCCCAGGCAAGGAGAGGTTTCGTGATGGGCACACATGGACCTTCCTAGTCCCACCTCCCAGCACCAAGATTCTGCCCGGTTTGTAGAGGGAGGAGGCAAAATCCCAGGAAATCCTGGCTCTCTGTGCCAGGGGAATGCTGGAGAGGCCCCAACTGTTTTTTATTTCCAGGCTTCTGCCTTTTTCTCCTGCATCTTAACACGCTTCGGCTCTTAATGAGGCGACTCGGTTAAGCCTGGATTAAGTTGATTGCTGCCACATTAACATCTGACCTGGGGCTTTGTCTGCTCCCAGCCGGAGCTGCGCACTTTTGGGCTTTGCCTGACGAGGTTGTGGAGATCCTGGCCTCACGGTCCTGCTCGGTGCAGACCTGGGTGGCAACCTGCCTGCTCGCCCAGGGGTCATAGCTGGAGAGTTTGCTGCTCTGCAGCTCTCCAGCTCCACCTGGGTGAGCTTCTGCTCCCAGCTCAGCTCTGGAGATGCAGGTGATGGGTCCCACCTTGCCCCCAAAGTGGGGAATCAAGGTGGGACTGTCACCCTCGGTTGCCTATGGCCACTTCAGCACACGGATCAGTCTCTTTGCCACCAGGAGAAGGCCTTTGGCAATGGAAGCTGGGTTGCAACTGCAACTTCTCCATCAGTGTCCCCAGACAAAGTTGACACTGCTGCATGTCTAAGGGGTTGAATCTCCCCCTCACTCCACCACTAAACACTGGACGAGGAGCTCAGCCGGGAGGATGGGGACCCATGGCACCACAGCTGGGGGAGCAGGACAGCTCCAGCCCCAGTGCACCCAGCTCCAGCCCAGCAATGATTTCTGCCCTGCTGGGACCAGTACCAAAGGGCTGGGTGAACCAACCAGGAGAGGTGGCATCCAAAACACTCAGATTTTTATTTTATTTTTCAGCAATGTTATTTTCCCATACTCATTTAAGGGGGTTTTTTGCAGCAAAAGCAGCTGATGGGCTGGAAACAGTCTCTGAGTTAGGAGCTGGGGCACCCATCCATGCAGCCCAAGGGAGAGTTTTGAGGCTAAAAACATAGTAAGCAAGAAAAACAGCTGAATGAATAGAGAGGCTGCTTTGGACCTGTGAAGCACCACCCTGTGAAACGCTGGAAAATAACCACCCCTCTCACCAATCCCCATTTCACAAATGGGGAAACTGAGGCACAGAAGGAGTCAAGGTCAGCCAACACATTTGCAGCATCCATGGGACCAAATTTCAAAGCAAAAAAAGAATAAAAGAAATCAAAGCACTTTTCTTTTTCCTCACCTGCCTGCAGGATGAGAGACGGGGCTCAGGCTTTTCTTGCCTTTTAGCCAGAAAGAAACTAGAGAGTCGGATGCTCAAAAAGCAAGACCAGAAAGAAAAGAAAAACAAACTCCAAGCAAGATCAAGACCAAGCAACAGCAGAGCTGTTGCAAAACACAGAGACACAGCAGGTGGATCCCTCCCAGTCCCAAACCACTTCCCAGCAGGGACCATACTGGGACCAGTGCTGAAGCAAAGTTCCCAGCCCTGCGCCAGGCAAGGCTGACTTCATCCCGGGGTGAAATGAGGCCAATTTGGGAAGTTTGGGAACACTTGCAAGAGGGCTGGTGGAGGAGGAGGAGGAAGGGAGGTGGCTTTAGCAGAGACTGCGATTGCACTGCATGTGTTACCGGTGGCTGACCCTGCTCTGTCCCCTGTGTGACCCGAATGTGACTCGTGCCAGCAATGCCACCCCTTGGGGCTTGGCAGCTGAGGCTCCTGCCTTGTCAGGCAGTGGGCAGTCCTTGTCCAAACTGGGACAGGACCAGTACTGAGCTGCCCCAGCCCCAAGTATCCCTTGCCCACAACCCCTGTCTGCCAACACGCACCTCCTGGGGCAGAGCAGGAGGCTGCCGGCTTCTCCGTCTCACAGCTGAAAGTCAGAATAAAACACACCTTGGCCATTTCTTGATGTGATTCAGCTTTCCTACCAAGAAATACCTGTTTTTCTAGTGTATGTTTTCCCCTCACCAGCCCTGCAGCCTGTTTCCCCTTCCCTCTCCAGCATCCTGCTGCTTTGTAAAGAAGTCTCTTTCACCTTTGCTGAATTTTGGAGTGATATCACAACCTCAGATGTGTTTTTTCATGTTCTTGGTGTCCTATCAACCCCCCACAGAGGACAGGGCAGCCTCTTGCCCTGAGCTGCACTCAGGGGGTGCAGAAGTGAGCTGCAATAACCAGGCGCATCCAAGACCTTTGATACAACCAAGATGGATGGAGCCTGAGACAGGCTTTCCCGTCCCCTTTTTCTTTCTCTCTCTTTGTTTCTACCTCCCACTCCCCGACCTTTTATTCCCAGTGGCCAAGAACATTTAGTCTGGCCGGGAAAAGGAAATCTCATTACAGAATTACGGTTCATTTAGCAGGTCCCACTGGAAGCCCTGCAATAACCACTGGCTTCCTAACAGGATTAGCCAGTGTCTGAACCTCCCAATCATGCTGCAGTCATCTCCACTCTCCATACCAGGCTCAGAGACCCCAGAAAACCCCAAACAGCCACAGAAACCCACAATGCAGGTGGGCACAATGAAGGAAAGATTGAGGAGAGCCAAAGATTGAGGCTTCATTGGTGCGAACGTGGCCACTGCTAGTAGAGACCTCAACAGACATTATCCCAGGCTCTCCAACTACAAATCCCACTTTGCTTTGCTCTTTCGGCCTCTTCCACCCTGATGGCTCTTTCTTGCTCAATGGTGTGTGCAGATTCCCATGAGGGGACTGCCGATTTTAACTCCCGAAACACAAGCAAGGCACTGGAGTAACACAAGTTCTGCTATGGCGTTAAATAGGACAGGCATTGCCACACCTGAACCAGTACTGAGGTGCTTGTATTAAATTGGTTGAGGGTCCTCCTGACACCAGTCTTAGAGTCTATATGTTCACACGGAGGTTTTTGGTTGGCATCATCATGGTAGCATGTTTTCTGGGATCAGGTCTCTATCATTAAGAGGGTTTAGAAAAAATACTTCAGAGGAGGAAAAGACCAAGAAAGAAGCCAAGGTATGAGGGGCCACCAGAAGAGCCAAGATCAGGTTTTGCTTTCAGTGATACTGAAATCTTGTTGCTTCTCCCATCGCTGTCCCCACTCACTAAAAGGAAGAGGTGGTGAAAGAGCAATAAATTGGGTGTAGCACTGTGTGTCAAACCACCTCTGCAGTTTCGCAGGGGTGAGCACCTGTCTCTCACCACAAACCCACCCCCAGCCTTTCATCACTGCATCAGTTTGTACACAGAGAGAGCAAACGCTGTCCCCAGCAGCAGCTGGCAGAGACATGGGGCTGAGGATGACAAAGACGGTTTTCCCAACACAGCCTGGAGCTGGCTGTGTGCTCAGCACAGCAGGAAACCTGCAACATATTTCTGTCTACTGCCACCACTGAGGACGATGGGAATTGTCTCAGTGGCATCCCTCCAGGTGTCACTTCAGAAAGAAGGAGTACAAAACCGGGATTTGCCTGGTTTGCCTTCCCTTGGAGCAGGAAGAGGTGACGCAGCTCTAGTCTAACCAAAAGTAAGAAGCGGGAAAGTTGGCTAACCAAGTTTGCCAAGACCATGCTCTCACCACTGCCTTACTCCACCACACATCTACTTGATCTTACCCCATCACACACCTGCTACAGGGAGCTTTTCCCGTGGCAGAGCCTACACCGACCACTGTAGGGTGCAGCCTTACAGGTGCCCAGGTCCCCTGTGGTCCCCTGGGACCATAGCCTGCTCTGGACCTTCTCTGGCGAGGGGTGGGAGCCCTGGAAGGTGTTGGAGCCCACCCACATCCCCACCTCCAGACATGCCTCTCTCCTCTGACAACACAAGAAGCCCAGACCGTTGGCTCCCAACTTTGATGCTCCGAGTGAGCTGGGGTGGCTGAGAAACATCATTAGTGCTGGAGGAAATAAAAGGCCACGTCAGGTTGTTTTTTGAAGGCAGAGCACTGCATCCCTGGCCCCGCAGCTCCCACACTCTTCCAGCTCTACCAGCAGATGTTTCCATCATTAACAAGACTTTTGTCTGGAGGTGAAGGGATGCGACAGCCTTCACGCCGCTGCTAACGAAGCTGCGTGGGCAGGGGTTAAATGCTGGGGGTCAGCCCTGCGCTCAGATGGCAGCAGCAAGCGGGGGTTTGTGCTTCACAGGCCAGTCCTGCGAAGGTGGTGGGGTCCTCAGAAGTCCTGCAATGACCAGCCCAGGGGACGAAGCGTAGGGTGAAGACAGAAGCTGCGGGATGAGAGGCAGAAGGGGTGATGCAGAGCCGAGCGTAGTAGAAGTTTTGCTCATGCACACAGCGTGTAGCTCAGTTTGCAGCATCTCACTGAAGCCCAGCATTGCGTAAGAAGCCAAAAGGGCTGAGGCCTTTACACAGCAAATGAGAACACCCAGGCTGTAGTCATCCCTGTGGGCAAGAGTACCCCAGAGGGTATAAATTCTCACTCCTGACCTCCAATCACTGGAAACCCACGGGACTTTCCCTGTGGCAGGATGACAGTTGACCTCTGTCTGTCTGTCCCAGGTACCGGCAGCAAGGAGCAGAGGATGGGTAGGTGATGGGACCACCCCTGCCTTGCCAGAGGCTCTGCTCCCTCCATGCAGAAACTGTTGTTGTCCCCGTCACCTCAGTTTCGGGAGGATTTTTTAGTCCCTTTTGGCTGCAGGCTGAGCTGGCACAGAGGTGCGAGCTCTCTGCCTCCTTCCAGCCCTTCTGCAGGGACCCCTGAGCACTGTCACCCATCCTAGTATTGCTCCCTACTGCCGCTGTGCAGGATGGAAATGTGACTTGGAGAAATCTGACCTGCTAACATTGCTACACACAACACCCAAGAGCATCAGCCGTCAAAGAGCAGGGGATGCAGGGCTCAACCTTGGAAACCTGGCTGGCAGCAAGTCTTGATACACCGGCACACCATACACTGCCCAAAGCTTCCCTCACTTTCTTTGCCATCTTCTCTCCCTTCTTGTTTGTTTGTTTGGCCATCCAAGCAGTTAGCAGCAGCAGCAGGGTCTGGCAGCCCAAAACTTTCCCTAGGGAAGAAGTTCTGGCATCCAGCGGCCAAGTCAGGAGACTCTGGAAAGTTGCTCTGAGCCTGTCTCATCTCACGACTTGACATATCACCGCTGTCCATTTCCCTTCCCAAGGAAATCTGATTTGTTCCAAAGTTTATAGTTTCAGTGACCTAATCCCAGCATAGTTGTTCCTGTTTCCCTTTAATTTACTGCCGCAGCTTGTATTAATTGATGTATTGCAGAGGGCTTGAGCCAAGCTAATTGTTTTAGAAAAAGAAAAAAAGAAGAAAGAAAGGGAGATGTGAGGTCCCTTAGTGGATTACGAGGGTATTGGAATGGGGAACCGGCAGCCATCAGAAAATAGCAATAGCTCCAAGGTGGAGGCTCTCCAGGCTGCCGTTCACGGGGTGCCATCACACTCCCTGCAAACAGAAATCTCTTCCCTGGGTTGACCTTGAGGAGAAAGGCAAGGCTGGGGAGAAAAGGACTGTGATGTCCTCTCTTTTCTGCCGGGGCTGCCTTTGTCCTTCTGGCTTTGCCCTCATCCAGATGCTTCTGTTGATGCAAGATGGTGGGAATCTGGGGAGTTCCCTGAAGACAAGAAAAAGGAAGATATCACCCATCATCCAGCAAGGATGATCTAGGGACCCACAGGCTGCTCAGCTTGCCTGAGAAGACGATGGAGCAAATCTTCCTGGAAGCTGTTTCCACTCATGATGGACAAGGAAGTCACTGGGAAGTGCCAGCAGGGATTTATTGGGCATAAATCATGGCCAATGGACCAGATCACCATCCAGGGCGAGACGATTGGCTCTGTGGACCAGGTCAGAGCTGTGCAAGCTAGATAACTTCACTTTAGCAAGGCCTTTGACGCAGGTCTCCTGTGGAGAAGCAGATAAAGTGGGGACAGGGTGCCCTCCCAGCTCATTTTCAGATGATATCAGAGAGGGGGGAGCAGTTGACATGCTGGAAAGCAGGGCTGCTATCCAGAGGGACCACAATGGGCTGGAGAAACAGCCCAACAGGAGCTCAGGGAATTCACTGGCAAACACCAAGTCCTGCCCCTGGAACAGGATGACCCCAGGTAACAGGACAGGCTGGAAAGCAGCTTTAGGTAAAAAGGTCTGGAGATCCTGGTGGGTGAGAAAATCCATGGTTCACAAAGCTTGGTCAAAGCCAACTGCTTCACCGCACTGTATTATTCCCCTCTGGTTGGTACTTGCAGGTCTGGATGGTGTCCTCTTCTGGGCTGCCGAGGATAAGGCACATATGGATGCACTGGAGGAGGTTCAGTGAAGACCACCAACCTGATCAGGGACCAAAGGGGACTTCAGGGACTGCAGCACACAATGCACAAGGGGAGGCTAAAGGAGTTGGGCTTCTCCTCCCCAAAGAAGAGGAGGGGAAGAAGAGACCTGTCTGCAGCCACCTAAGTGGGAGCTGGGGAGAAGACAGCCAAAGGTCACCAAAGGCAGGGTGAGACACAATGGCAAAAGTTGGAATATGATAAATTCTGACTTGCTATTAGAGGAGAAAAATACGTTCCCCATGAAGACGGTCAAACACATGGGATTTTCATCCTTGGAGTTACTTGAAACTTGGCTGGGTCATGGCTCTGAGCAACCACCTCTGACCCTGCCTTGGTCAAGGATACCCATGGTGCAGGCAGAGGAGACAGTGCAAGACAAAGCACAGGGAGTGCTTGTACAGGCAAGGTTTGGAGACCTCACACACAGTTTTGGTGGTTGGTTTTGGGCAGAAACCAACAGAGAAAAAGACAGAGGAGGACGAGGCTCCATCTCCACCAGTTCCACCTGATGAGTCCACACAGCGTTCCTAGAACCTGCCGCACAATGTCACACACCGGGCAGACGGGACCGAGGTCCCATCCCATGGGAATGTGCACAAAGGGAGGTGTGGGGGTCTCCACTGCCCTCCCTCATCTCCGTGCCCCCTATCCCTCTTCCATCTTTCCCTGGGACAGACAAGGGAAAGCAAAACTCCAGTGCCAAGTAAAATCAAGACCTTTCAAGGGATGCTTGCAGATCCCGAGACCAAAGCCCAACTCCCACAAGTCCCCGGCACCCTCTGAACCAGAGCACTGACCTAAAAAAATAATCAAGTTTTCCAGGCAAGAAACTTGCTCCTTGGTTGTCCTCCTGGCCAAGAGCCCCCCCCATTTTCCATAAATCAGCCCAGGCTCTTTCAGCATGGCTCTCGCGGAGAGGTTGATTTATTTGGGAGCATTGCAGGGAGTTTCCAGATTAACACTAATTGCTCTCCCAAATTACTTAATAGTTTAAATTGCAGTCCTCTCTTTGGAAATAATCTCAGACAGTTCAATAAAAAACTATCATTGAAGAGACAACTGCAAATTGATAAAGTCTTTGAGACGAAGCTAATATCATTGCTGTCTGGCAAATTTATTCAACTGAACCAACACAGGAAGGATAAACACCCTCACTCGGTGAGGAAGACACCGCCTGCTACCAAGCTGGTCAATTTTCTTTTCCAGAGAGAAAATTTCTGCTGGAGAGAGCCACAGCGCTGCTGAAACAGTGCAGCCGACTGCAACAACTGCAAAGAAATAGCTCCAGCCCTTCCCTCAAAGAGAAAAACCCCAAGATTTTAAAAAATATA
>NW_010193555.1:15382-16772 GCF_000695765.1 Mesitornis unicolor | reverse complement strand
ACAAAATATTTATTTATAAAAATATTCTATTTTCAGGCAAATAGTAACCCAGCATTTTCTCCAAAACCCGGGAACAAAGAAAAGAAAGTCAAAACAATATTCCAGCTATACATGTAAGCTCTTGGTGCTCAGATTTCAAACCCAACATATCTTCCTTTTATGCCTTCGGATAATAGACTTTGCGGTGTGTGACTTCAAGATCAGCCCAACCAGGTTAATTTGGATCAAGGAGAAGATTGAAATCTAAAGTTCAGGGCTCCTTAGGGAGATCATCCTGCCAGCAACCTCCTCTGCCTTGTCAAGATACTGTTTTAGTAGGCTGTAAAAGCACGCTTTTAATGGTTTCTGACCTTAAAAAGAGAAGCCTAACAAAAAAAAAAACCACAAACATAAAAAGGAGGAAAAATAAAAGTGGAGGGAAGAGCACTGGGCAGGTGGACCCCACTGGTGCAGCCAGCAGAGGGCAGTGGAATTGAGGAGGAAAGTTGCTGAACTTCGTATAAGAAGTCATTTTAAGAGGTAAACACATCAAGTTAAATTGTTATTTGAAGCTACGGATCCAGTCCTAAACTAAGGCAGAAACAAGATAAAGGGCAAAGGTTTAAAAAGAAATAAATACATACTTTGGAATCTCTAAAGTGTTGCTTTTCAAGTTATCAGGAAGATTTCATACGTAACGCATTGTTTAAAAATAATTAAGTCTTCTAAATCATTTTTAGTTATTGAAATACGTTGCTGTCCGCAAGAACAGGAAAGGGAAACAGGCCAAGCAAAATGCAGCACAAGCAAAGCACGTAGAAGGTTTCCAATGGTCACAGCACCTTGTTTACCAAGGGTAGAAATCATACAAGAAGCATTTCTCACCTCATTGCAAAACAGAGCAAGCACACAGGAGACAAGGTTTCTATGCGATTTGACATGAGTTAAGTTTGCATTTTGCACCAGAAAGACAGATTTTGGTTATTCTCTAAGCCCTTTGGAGATATACACGTCCTGAAGTCAAATTACTGCTTTATGCCAGCGGCAGCTAGGGTTTCCTCCAAAAGGCCACAGGAGATGGCCTGATCCTCCGGCGTTTTCACCCACCTTGTGGAAAACACGGCAGAGCAGAGATACCTGCTCTGAGCCCAGGTTTGGTGCTCGTAGCCGAGGTGCCCTGAGGCCCTGCAGCTCCCACCTCACCCTGAGGTAAACCGCGGGCTGCCCAGACTAAGGCTCCCCACACGCACCGCGCCTCAGGTGCGAGCCGCCCCACCGCGGAGCAAGGGCTTCGGCAGGAGCCGGTCTCTGTACCGGCATCGACCGCAGCACCAGGGCTCAGCCCCCACCGCGGTTCTCGCCAGGATCCTCTACCCTCCCCACAGCACGCTGCAGTCTCGTCCCGACCACT
>NW_010193555.1:3439-14555 GCF_000695765.1 Mesitornis unicolor | reverse complement strand
GACGGGACGTTGGGCCGTGGTCAGGGTAGGCAGCTGTGGGGGCGGTCAGGGATGGGGGTCATTTAATCTTTCTTGATATTAGTACAGGTACTGAATGTTTATTCTATATTTACTTGTTGTCTCTGATTTTTAATTCCACACCGGTGTTTCCTTGTTTCTCCGGATGGAGAAGAGGCTGCAGCACAGGGTCCCCCCGTGTTTTATTTTCCTCCCTCTAAGCCTCCTCCAGAACCTGTTGCAGGCCCCAAAGAGAGATCTCTGTCTCTCTTCCTTGGAAAGGAAGAGGTGCTCACAGTCCTTCCTCAGCACAGTCTGTCAGCAAGGTGGGTGTCGACAGCAGTGTCCGTGGTATCCAGAGACAGGCCATTTGTGCTCTTGTACTGCGCCTCTTACTCTGTGGCATTGACAGATAGTGGGAGCGGGGATGCTCTGGCGCCTGTGGAGAACGTGCTGCTCAAATCCAGCCAAGGTTTGCTTTACTTTTTTTTTTCTTTTACAGGATTTGTTCTGGGAGGCGCATTTGGTGTCTTCACAGCTGGCATCGACACCAATGTTGGGTTTGATCCCAAGGATCCATACCGCACACCAACTGCAAAAGAGGTCCTCAAAGATATGGGGCAGCGAGGCATATCCTACGCAAAGAACTTCGCCATTGTGGGCGCCATGTTCTCTTGCACTGAATGTGTGGTAGAATCTGTGAGTAACAACTTTTTTAAGTATTATGCAATATTTTCTTGTAGGCTTAATAATCTCTTCTACTGATCCAAATAAGTATGTATATCCCCTTTGTAATGGAGCAAGGGAGTAGTCTAGTTTGTTCTGTTTCTTGGCTGTCAAAGCTTTTCAGCTTTGAGACCTGTCTTCAGAACTGCTGTTCTCTGACAGAATGAGCAGAAGAACATGCAGCTTCAAGTCCTGAATGTACTGGCAAGTATAAGCGTTACTTTTTGAAACCCTAAGTACAAGTACTTGTTACTTTAAAACATCAACCTTTGGGTTGCAGCATGGTAATTTGAGCCTCTAAAAATTCCATACACAGAAAGGGATCCTTTGATGATGGTTAAGTAACAGGCCCTATTTTCGTCTTGTCCCTACAGCAAGAAATGACCTTGTGCAGCCCAGTGGTAAATCTAGCATCCATTTCCTTAAATAGGAAAATTAGCCTGTTATGAAGTTCGGTACTGCCTTTTAATTGAAAGACATGATTATATCTTTACTCATCTAGAAGAAAAGTGTATCTGCTTGCACAGTGGAGCAGAACAAAGAGATCTCTGGCCTGGTGAAAAACTAGCGTGCTCTGGCTAGGGAAATACTACATCTTTGTCAGCAGGGTGCTGTGGCTCTCACCTGTGCTGAGAACCAGGCTGCATGGCCAGGCTCAGTGTTGCAGTTGTGGTTATAGTGCCTTTGAAATCTCTGAGCTGGGGGCTGTATCTGCTCACCTGAGAGTCTGTGCTGTAGCACTGCATTGCACCATATGGATTTGTCTTACCTCTCCCGGTGACCTGCTCCTGGCCCTGCAAGTCTTAAGTTTGAGTGTGCAGGGGGCCATCTGCTGAGAATAGAGGGAAAAGCATCCTCAGACGAGAATGGGCTGGAAGGTCATTTTCTCTTTCTTGGTGTTAGTACAGATACTGAGTGTTTATTTCATAATTACTTGTTGACTCTGATTTTTAATTCCACAGTATCGTGGAAAGTCAGATTGGAAGAATAGTGTTATTAGTGGCTGCATCACAGGAGGAGCAATCGGCTTCAGAGGTTGGTAGTGCCTGCTATGAACTGTTTCTGTGATAAAACTCTCATTTGGCTATGCAGCATGGGGTGTTTTTAATGGAACACACACTACAAATCCCTTTGCATGGGGTTATGGTGATGTCAGCATGAGAGTGTACTCCAGACTGGCAGAACGGCTATTTCTATTGCTTTCCTGTCATCTTGAAAGATGTATGTGGGTAGGGAAGGCTTGGTCGTACAGGACAGTGAGACTGGAGGAAAATCAAGAGAAGTGACTTGAAAGAAAAGTCAGGAAATGGTGTTAGCTATCCACACTCTTCTGTGGTGTCATGAGGAGGGAGCCAAAAATACATACTGAGCAGTTCTCTGACGCTGCAGCTCTTGTGTTAACAGAGCTCTGCTTGTGTATACTATTTCACTGGCAGTAACTGTTAATTTGTACAGTGTGTCAAATGCTTTCCTCCTTTCTCATGTATCAATTCAAACAGACAATTCTATTTAGCTGTAAAAGAGCAGGAGCACTAGGATTTTAGTCCAGCAGGCACTAATGGGGACTTTGGGAAGCTTTGAGTGCTACCAACATCTGGAGAAAAGACTGAAGTAGGAAGAGAGCTGCTCTGCTCATCAGAAATATCAAATTTCTCTCACTTTTCCTTAAGAAAATATAAAAAGGTCCACAGAGCATAAAAGAAGAGAAAGTGCTACTGAAAGTGCTTCTAATTGAGCTTGTTAAGTTGTGTCTGTCCTGGACCTAATCCTCTTAGAGCTTTCAAAGCTGCCGCTGCTCTTCCTGTCCATCCCTTGTCCAACAGCAAAGCCACTTTCGGTGCTCGGATCAGAGCGCAATGAAATCGACAGTGGCCACTGGCAGTTTCTCTTCCAGCCCTTTGGGGGGAGACCGAGCAGCACAGCACCCAGCCAGTGTGCTGTGCTAGTCCTGTGTGTACCAGGTTCTCCCCCTCGCCTTGGGCCGTGGTAGTGCCAGTGTTCCTTGGCAGAGGACCACCACGTTCCTGCGTGTGTAAGCTCTTCAAGTCAGCACAGCATAAGCTAGTTACTGGAAGTAAAATAGCTTTCCCATTTTGTCTCATTCTTTCCCACCCTTTTTGTGTTGCAGCTGGTTTGAAGGCAGGGGTTATCGGCTGTGGTGGATTTGCTGCTTTCTCTGCCGCAATTGATTACTATCTACGGTAACCGTGGGATCCCTTGGGAGCAAGTTTCCCTTTTGCTCCAGTGCTGCTGCTGAGAGCCTGCATCACGGCAGAAGAACCATCAGGCTTACCTTTCCACTGCCTTTGGAGTCCAAATCGGTGCAAGCTGGATGGCGTTGGCTGCTTTTCCTGAATGACTAACAATAATCTGGCTCTGAGCCCTGGCCTGCTGCTTCAGGCAGACTTGCGGGAGTATGTGAGGATGGAGCCAGGCGCAGCGAGCAGTATCTCCAGGACGGATCAGCTGACTGCCAGTTTCCAGGAAACAAGCCTGGACTCTCAGCTTTTTTCGATCCTTTGGGTCTGATTTTGATTAAGTCTGTTGCTAGCATCAAAAGAAGCAGGAGGACAATCTTCAAAAAGAAATGCAGTGATTTAGGTTACCGTGTGTTTGAATGTGCTGCAAGTGTTTAACAGTTACCAGTTTGCAGCTTGCTACTCGGTTGGGGAGAGGGTAAGATCCTGTGGAGAAAGAAGTTTGTTCCAGGCTTTTCTTAAAATACCAGCTGAAGACAAACTACCATCTGTACAGCTTGTCTTATTTCAAGTACGGAGATGAGAGCCAGATTTCTCTACCATGTCTTAAAGGGAAAAGCAAAAAGGAATCCTTAGCCTTAAAACTGTGTGGTTACTGGCAGATGAACAAAACAGTTTAAGGGGGGAAAAAAGAGGTTGTTGCAGAAGTATAATTCTCTGTAGCCACTTGGCTAGCCTGATTTAACCTCGCTGTGGGAGTACAAGTAATCATGCTACTGCTTTAATTGCCACAGGCTCACACCATTAGTTCCAGCAGTTCGATGGTGAGACTAGAAAGCAGAGTTGTGAGAATAAACCACTGTTAGACAGATAACTGGGCATTCACTTAGCACACAGTCTGTTTCCCATCATGTCCCTGTACCACCTCCGAGTGCCCCAGTGTGACTACTGGGGAAAGTGAAGTGTTATTTCTGCAGAACATTGGTACTGAAGTCGAAACATCTGTTCATTAGCTCAAGGAGCTGCTCCCTTTTTGAGAAACTCAGGATAGTTTAGGCTGAATTTAACCTTCATTGAGCCATTCCGCAAGGGCAAACACCCAAACCTCGTGTTTTTTGAGGCAGCAGGATTTCAGATTCAGTGCACACACCTAATGGGGATTCTCCCACCCGTTTCTCCTCCTTTGCATCCACAGTTTGACATCCTAAAATGGTGACAGCACTTGCTTACCTGGAAGAGCGATCCTAGTGGGGTGGCTTGGCTGATCCAGTGGTCCGTGGTCAGTCTGGAGGCACATTGTCTCCCATTCCCACATGGAAAGTGGGGAGACAGCACCATGTGATCTATCAGATGAGGTTTCCAGATCGCCTGATGTCCCTTGCTGTGCCTGTTCAGTATCCTCAGGCCAGAAGCTGTGCAAGTCAGCTGTATTTTAAGCTTGAGTAATTCTGGGCTGATTAAACAGACTGGCTCCAGAGAGTCCATTTTTTTTGCCCTCCAGAACATACTGAAATGCAAGGATGTAGCCCAAACCATAAGATGTCTCTTACAAGATTGCCTAGCACAATGCCTGTGCTTATACCACTGGTCTGAAGTGCAGCTAGCAAGATTTTAATGACAGAAAGCAGCAGCTGTGATGCCAAGGTGATCAGTTAGTGCAAACAGCAACACCACAGGGCTCCTTTTGTGCAAATGTTGGAGCTTTGCATTTTTATTAACTTTTTTTTTTTCTCCTCACATGGTTTACAGCCATTTAAAGTTTGTAATCTACAGAAATTGAAACAGAACACAAACAAAAATATATCCTTAACAACTTTTGAAAGTCAAATATTAATTAACAGTTCTATTCTACCTGTAGCTGCAAGAGTCCACCCCCACTTCTTTTCCTTCCTGTAGGGACAAGCAAAAGCCAGTCACGGGGACAGCCACAGCCTGTTGTGCCGGGGCTGTGTGGACCAGGCCTCCAGCCACTGTCGTGCGGGAAGGGGGGGATTTGGCTGTACAGAGTCTCTGTCTGGAACGACAGTATCACGGACAGAGACTTGGACATATGTAACAAATCAGACACGGGGATCCGTTGTGCGGTCAGATCTAAAACTCGGCCTCCTTCCTGGGTCCAGGGCCAAGACCAACACCTGGTTGTTCTCTGCAACGCTGTTTCCCTTCAGTTTAGCTGGTAGTCAAGAGGAGCAGGGTCTGGAGTGTGAGCCCTTTAGAGGGGACCCGAAAGCCCTCCCCTCCTTTAGTTGCTTTGCTGGTGCAGGGCCAGCGGGTGCTGCCTTCCCTGGGGCGGTGGGCTTAGGACATACCTGGTGCATCAGTGGCAGGCGGCCGGGCTCTACCTGGAACAGTCTGGCAGTCAGGGGGGTGAAAAGGCAACACTGCTGTTAGCAGGGATACGCTTGGTCACGTCTCATCCATCTCCATTTGGCACAGGAGAGCATAGGGCCAACGCAATCAGGGAGGGGGCTTTTCCCACGAGAACATGGACTCAGCTCACGGAGCGAAAGGTTTTGTGTCCCAACAGGTACCAGCACCTACCTGGGAGGGTGGGAGGGCAGGGGACATATCGAAAGCCAAGTATTTAGGCAGCCAGGACACGGCCTGGCAGTGAGCATGTGGCCGTCCTGCCTTGGGACACGGTGTGACAACTCCAGCCTTCAGCCTGGGGGTCAAGACCTGGAGCCACTCACTGAAATGGACCTGAGCTGGCTGGGCACGGCTAACACAGCAGCAATTGCTTGGTGAGAAAGAAAACAAAGCACTTCTGCCTTCGGCAGTGAGGGCCAGGAAGGCTTTCCTCCTCCCGTCTGTCTGCGCTGGTTTCCAGGCTGGGTGACCATCCAGCTGCTGCACAGCCTGGCTGGCACCGAAGCAGGGCCACGTGCTGCCATTTGCCTGGTGCTTGGGGCAGCAGGGAAGGCCAAGAAGGGAAACAAAAACCTCCCCATTCTCATGGCTGTGGCAGGGACACTGGTGCCCTGGCAGTCTCTGCCACAGGGCACAGCCAGCACCGGCAAACCTTTGTGGCAGTGCTGGGCTGGCAGGGGCGTGCACACCACGCTATGGCAGGGATACATGTGTACGGAAATGGCAGGGACCCCGTTCCCTGCCCCACCAGGGCTCGTTGGGGAAATTGTGGAACCCACACGCCCTGATGGGATCCTGTCAGTACCACAGCACAGACCAGGGGTCAGCCCGTGGTGGAGGGAGCAGATCTGGCCGTCCCTCAAGGCTGCTGTGGATCGAGACCAGCACAGCACCTCTCGCTCCAGCCCTGTGTGATGGGTTACCCCAAAATGCTACTCGGAGGCGAGAAACGGCGAGGGAAGTAACCGCCACGCTACACGCACACAGGCAAAGCACAGAGCAAGGGCTGTAAGAGGGGAATGGCCTGAAAGCACCCAGAAGAGACGTGGAGAGGAGGAAGCAGGACCTCGCTCCTCCGTGGTCGCAGGTTTGCTCGGGCCAGGGCAGGATCCAGGCACAGGGTCCAACGTTTGCGCAGGCAGCAAGCCAAAGCAGAGCTGGTCGTCACCATCGCCGGGGAGGGAAGCCCGTGAGCTCCCAGCCTCTGAAGCAGACCAGTGCTGCACATGCAGGCATGGGGCAGGGGAGCTGGGAGGCAAAACAGGCACTCATGGGACGCTGCAGGCTTCGAGCTGGGCGAGGCGAGGGGGCCCTGGTAGGAGTGAGCGGGCAGAAAGGAGTCCAGGAGAAAAACTAGCCAAGGGGGAAGCCTGTGTCCACAGCCCTTGTCAGTCACTACCTCTTCCGTTGAACAAATATACATAAAAACAATTCTTGAACACAAGAAGGGACATAAGACACGACTACTTTACAGAGAGGCATGGCGCCTGGGGTGGGACCGGGCCACTGGTACGCGATTGTACAGGAGCTGCAGGCGGCACGGTCCTGGGTCTGGGCCGGTCTCCCTGGGGGGCTGCGATCCAGTCTGTGTCCCCCAGCAGGGAGCTGGGAGTGTTTGCAGCTGGTGCCTTCTCCCCGCAGGCTACACGTCCGTGGAGAAGTAAAGTGTGTTGCGTTTCAGCTCCGTGAAGGAGATGGGAGGATGCTGCAGGTAGTAGAGAAGGACCTGGACCTGTAGCAGGCAAATGGGGGGTGTTAGGCCAGAAAGGGGCAGAGCTGCCACCTCCCAGCTTGTCCCTGTGCAGCCACATCCAGCAAAGAGAGACAAACCTAACCAGACAGATAAATCCCTCCATGACCTGCCCCAGGGGTGCTGGCGTGGAGTGTGGCCCCCACACTGCTGGCACAGGTCTTACCTGGGCCATCACATCGTGGGACCAGATGTCAGAGGCCAGGGTGAGGTGTCCCTTGCTTTCCCCCTCGGAGGGTCGCAGCAGTGTCGGCCCAAAGACCGTGGCCAGGTTGTGGAGAGACATTTTGTTGATGGGCTCCTTCTCAGCTACCCTGTGGGGTATGGAGGGAGAGAGGGGGTGTGAGCCCCTAATGCATTCTCCCGGAGCGAGGCAGCCACGGGGCGATGCGGGGGTGAGTGCTGATCTCCCTTCTCCCATGGGACATCTCCAGCTTGCCATTCCCCTTCCCAGCCCCCGGCAAACCCAGGTGCAGGGCAGGGAGCTCTGCCCCCTTCACGGCCTCCGCCGGAGCCGCGGGGCCTGGCTGGGGGCCTCTGGCTGGGAGCCTCGGGTGTGATGTGGCAGCGACCGAGCCTTCACTTGCTTAAGTGCAGCAGAGCCTCCACCCTTCCCGAGTCCCTGCAGGGTATGGGGAGCTCCACGCCAGCCCGTGCCTCCCCACACTCACTCCCCACAAGGCTCCCTATCCCTCCGACCCCACGGGACCCCAGCCAGCCCGCACCGAGGGAACCGGGGCCACAACATTGCCATGTTAGGAGGCAGCTGTGCTCCCCAGCCCAGGCTGCGCAGTTGAGCCCTGGCCAGGGGAGCAGATGTGGGAACTGGCTGTGCCCAGTTCTCAGGATGGAAACGGATTTTTCCTTCCCCAACCCCCAGCACCAATCACTTTTTCTGTTTGGTCTTAGCCAAACCAGTGAAAGAAAAAAAACAAAACCAAACACTTCATGATGCAAGTAACATGAGCCGTGAGCCCCAGTCCCAAACTCGTGGCCAGCTCCGGCCAGGCTCTGCATGCTGCACCACCGTCCTGCCCACAGCCCCGTGCCCTCCACGGGTTTTGGGGCTCCAGCAAGCCCCAGAACTGCCTGTCCTCGGGATCATCTGGGCCAAGATAAAGCCTGGCAAACCACATGTTGCTGCACTCGCTCTGGGACAAGCAACAGGGGGCATCAACTGCAGCACTGGGACACGTCCACAGAGTTGACCATCTCTGGGTCTTGGCCACTCACTGCAGACAAGCTACAGGGACGATTGCACCTAGTTTTGCAGAGGCTACTGCTGCACTGGTGGGAAGGGATGCAGAACTCAGTTTTTCCCCACTAAGGGGGACACTGCGCAGCTCCCAGTTGATTCCCTATCCTGTGCCGAGGCCAGCTGCTCCCCAGGGAGAGCTCATCCCCCCAGCTGCACACCGGCGGCAGCGGCCAAGAGCCACATCTTGTCAGAGGACGTGTGGTCCCTGCAGAGCCAGCCCGCGTCAACGGCCACACACTGTGCGGTCCCCACTGGCACCGTGGCTGGTGGCCCTGGGGGCTGCTCTGTGGGGCAGAATGGCTCCAGGATCCCTCCAGCATCCTATGGGGTGTGGGAGGAGGAGCTGCCGCCCACAGCCCCGCTCTGCACCAGCACAGCACCATCTGCCTCCAGTTCAGGATCACCCCGCGGCCATGCAGGCATTACAGGAAGCTGACAGCGGCTTCAACTCTGTTCACGTTCCATCTCCACAGCAAAGTGACAACACAGACCCATCCTGCACCCATCATCTGCACTGCACAGACCCTGGGAGCCACTGCTGGGCCAGCCAAGCCATGCCTTACCTTTTCAAGTGCTCCAGCAGGAAGAGGAAAGTGATGAGGTTGGGGTCAGGCAGCGAGCGAAGAAGGTGCATCATGCAGTTCTCCTTGGCAGCAGGATCCGAGAGGGCTGGAGACAAGGAGAAAGAGGGCTGAGGACAGGGGCTGGTGACATCTTGCGCAGCAGCAGGACTTGCCATGGCCAGATGCCTCCCTGCATGGCCTTGACTCGCAGGGCTCTGCCTGCGCCCCAGAGCAGCACCACGAGCCCCTGGAGCCAGCAAGGACAGCCAGGACCAACAGGGCTGAGCTGGGAAGGACCCTTGGGAGTCTCCTGTCCCAGAGCAGGCAATGCCAAACAGCCATGCATGAGCACCAACCCCATCCCCAAGCCCTTACCTATCCCCTCCATGAAGGCAGGGTAGAGTCTGTCAGTGAGGAGGGGCTCGGGCAGCTCACGGAAATACAGCTTCAGCGTGCCGGCGATGGCGTTGATGTCCATGTCACTCAGCATCACCAGGATGTCCTTGTTATCTGTCCAGAGAGCACCCACATGTGACACCTCCTGCGCCTCCTCAACCCTCCATGTCACCCCAGCTATCTGGGCAGGCTGCTGGCTGGAGAGCAGGAACAGCATCGCTGGCTTCGCAGCCCCGTTTACGCAGGCTGGGGCTGGGAAGAGCCGAGCAGCTCCCGCCTGGCTGGGCAATGAGACACGGAACAATTTGCAAATCCATTTGCACCGCTGCCTGGAGTCAGTGTCTCCCAGGAGCCGGCCAGGCACAGCCACGGCTTGGAGACACCAAGGCATAAACAAGGCTGGGACCTCTGGGTGTTTGTTTTCCCAGCTGCATCCTCCTCCTTGCCCCCAGCCCCTTCCTGGGCCCACCGGTGCATTTTGCACACATGCAGTGCAATAACCAGACCCTGGGCTTGCAGAGCAGGGGAATGGGGAGGGTCTCAGTGCTTGCTGCCTCCCAGGACACTCACTTGCATCAAAGACAGCTTTCAACGCCTGGATGTCAGTGGCAACGCCAGAGATCCTGTAGATCCCGACCTCTTCGATGCCCCTCTTCTCCACCTCCTCGATGCACTGGCGCACAATGTAAGGCACCTTGGAGCGCTCGCGCCTGGCTCGGGAAGCAGAGTTGTGATCAGACATTCCCAGGGGACCCCATGGTGGCCAGCCCAGCCCTGCACACCCCAGGGCAAGGGCAGGATGGGCAGCAGGGACAGGGCTGGCAAGGATGGAGCAGGTCCCCTCAGGTTCCCACAACCCCACACCCACATGGGGAGCAGATTGGCAACCCCATACCCGCACATACTTTGTCACAACACTGATTTTGACCCCGAAGACACCGGTCTGCTTTTTGGAAGGAGTCCTCTTCAGGCTCATATCTCTGCTCGTGAACTTCATGGAGAACTCCACCTTGATCTGCAGGAGACAGGGGGTGAGGTCCAGCAGCCCGGCCCTGGCCCGTCACCTTCTCCTCACACAGGGGAAGGGGCTGCCATCAACGCGAGGGGCTGTGGGTCCCCACAGCGCCACTTACCCCGTTCATCTCAATCACATCCATGTGCCAGTTCTTCGTCTGCACGGCCTGTGGGTCCAGCTGGAGGGAGAGATGGCCCATGAGCTTTGCAGTGACACTGCCCTGTGCCAGCCCTGCTACCACCCCAGCCTGGTGCCCCCTGAAGCCCCCAACCCACAGACTGTGTGGAGCACAGGACATGCTCTTCCCTGGCAACATGCTGTCCGTGGCAAGAGGATGGAGAAGGGAAGGTCTAGGGTCCCTCTGGCCGTGCCCCAGAACCTGGTGGGCTCAGCTTGTTTTCCCCCCGAGTCCCTGCGAGGCAGTGCTTTAACCCACAAACAAACGGCAAGAAATTTCCAAGAAATCAGGCCTATTTTTGGTGGCAGATTGATGAAACAGAACTAGGGCAGCGTTTTCCGTGCAGAAAAACAACGTCTCCCCATAGCCAAGACTATTTATAACCCCTGGGAATGACGGGCTCTGCTATTTCTGGCTTTGGGGCTAACGGGGGACTCAGTGATGCTGCCCCAGTGCCTGGTGAGGTGCTGACATTCCCAAGGCCCTGGCACGTGCTGTGCTGGGCCCCGGGGCTGGGCAGAGGCGGGTGCACTTGCCTTTTGGGGTTTTTTGGTCCATAGCTGGTGGTATCGATTCAGCCCCATCGACCCCTGTAATGCACAGGGCGGGCGGAGGGGCAGAGCCTGGCACTAATGTCCCCTCAGGGAAGGGGACAGGACGCGGGG
>NW_010193555.1:1499-3419 GCF_000695765.1 Mesitornis unicolor | reverse complement strand
GTGCAGCTGCCAGGCGAGGCTCGTGCCAAGTGCGTGGGGTCACTCCTCAAGGACGCGGGGGTTTCCTATGGCTTCTGGCTTGGGAGATGCTCCAGGCGAGTGCCAAGATGTCCAGAGCTGCTGCTAAGGCCATGGAGCTGCCGTTCCCCTGCCCCAGCTTTTGGATGCCCATGAAACCACCACACATCACGATGGGGGAGACCCTGGAGTCCCTCGTGTCTCCCTCTTGCACCCCAAGCCCTCGCGTTCCCAAGCTGCCCCGGCTTTCGGCACAGACCCAGCATCAAAGCATCGCCCCACGCCCAGCCCCGTGCCACAGTGAGCCCGAGCTGCTCCTTGGTACCTACAGTGCCACAGGAAACATTGCAGTCATCAGCACAGCCCAAAACGCTGTGGTCACCAGCACAGCCCGGGAATGGCTCCTGATCTGAAGCCCTCCTCAGCACCCCAGCCCTGGCACATGGGAGAGCCCTGGGAATGGTTGCAGGGGGAGCACAAGAGGAGGAGGAGGAGGAGGAGGAAGACTGCAGCTGCCCTGGGCTCCCATGGTGCCCCACAGCAGATCTGGATGCCAGGATCACGAGGCTGCAGCCAGATCACCCCTAACCCCAGCCCTGCCACTCTAAGCCCCTGTGGCCCCATCCCTCCCAGCACCAGATCACCTCGCAGCGCTGCCGTGCTCCCACCACAGCCACCATCAACCCAACACCACCTGTCCCAGGGGTTTTCACCCCTTTCCCTGTGCAACCCATTCCCACTCATGGCAGCATCCAACCCTGCAAGCCCCAGGCAACGACTCCAAAGCCCTTTGCCACTCCTGCCCCCGGCCGCATCAGGGTCTCCCCACCCTGCAGTGTGAGTTTAATTGCAACCACCACATGCGCCTTCCCTATTCCTGTCCCCCGGGTCCCCCTGGCTCTGATGGCCCTGGCAGCTCACATCTGGAAGGGCTTTAGCAGTGCTCTGAAGAAAGCTTTAATAAAAGCCAGGTTGGCTGCCGCCAGCGCCGCAGAGCTTAGCCCAAGCACGTCACAGCCACTTGACCCCAGTCGGGCACAAACACCCCCATCCAGCTCCCTGCAGCCATGGGCACGGCCCCCAGTTTGGGCTCGTTCAGCTGGCACCACCAGCCTGAGTTCCCTTGCATTTGGAGCAGGTCCCCATGCAGCCATGGGACTGTGGCCTGTCCCCATTGCTCCTCCAGCACTGCCCACTAGCATCCCATGCAGCAGAGCCACGCTGCCCGCTCCCCGCAGACAGCAGAGCCACGGCCGATGCTTCATCTCCAGGCGTGGGAGGATGGATGGGAGCATCCACCCACGGTGCCAGAGGCAGCTCCTGCCCACACGGTGCTGGCAAACAACCCATCTCATCTACCACCACCACCATCTCCTTCTGCTCCAAAGGGAGCTGCCTTGCTCCAGCACAGCACTGGGATGTTCTGAGCTGGTGGGGAACTATGGCCTGGGAGCCCCGGGGCACTGCCTCCCTGTGCAGGATGGCACAAGTGATGTGCTGCTGTCCCACACGTCAGCTCCTCTTCAGCAGCTTGGCCGGCTTCAAACACCAGGGAAATGGCTCAGCCGGGTTACCAGCACCTCTCCAGGCTGCTCCCTCCTGCATCTCAGGGGACTTCCAGCAGCAATGCAGCATCCTTGCTGGGGCCAGCATCCGCCATGGTGCCACGCTCATCCATGGCGAGGTGAAAAAAACCCTGGTCGTGGCTGCAGTGACGTGCCATCATCCTGTTTTCTCAAATTATCCTAAGATGTTTGCTTGTAGGACAGAAGGAAAGTGGCAGCATGGCAAGCAATGAGCATCCCAGCAGCTCTGCAGAGCTTCATGCATCCCGGGGAGGTTCTGCTGGTGCTTTCCTCCCACAGCCCGTGCCTGCTGCTTGTCCCACACATGGGGTGACTG
>NW_010193555.1:1144-1450 GCF_000695765.1 Mesitornis unicolor | reverse complement strand
GGCTGTGCATTGTGGATACAGCTCCTGCGTGGGCAGTGGCAGCCGAGACAGACCCAGGCAGCACCGGGTTCCTGGGGCTCCCAGGTGAGGAGCTGGGATGGCTCCAAACCCTCATAGCAGCTCTCCAGGGCCACAAGATGCTGTGGTAGGGCAGGGGCTGCCAGGCTGGGCCTGCCCCTCCTCACACCCATGAGGTCACTCAACTGTCAGCCCAGGGTGATGCCATCGGGAGCAAACCAGTGACTCAACTGATGAGGCCATCTCCGCCACCGTCCTGGGGAGGGGGATCCTGGGGGACAATCGGGG
>NW_010193555.1:280-715 GCF_000695765.1 Mesitornis unicolor | reverse complement strand
CTCTCGGCACGGCTCTTGCCGCCTCTTAATCCCCTCTGTGGGAGCAGCGGCACAGAATCGAGGTTAATGCCGCTGCGTCACCACCGAGCGAACCTCAGCCCCGCTGCTGCCAAACCGAACCCCCATGTGCCCCAACAGCTCAGGCCCGCGATCGCAGCCGAGCATCAAGCCAGCAGCTCCCTGCACAGGGGGAGATCCCATGGAGGGAAACCCCTTGAGCCCCCACTGAGACCGCGGAGGCTCTGGGACACCCTGTGACAGTGCCATCCCCCTCTGTTGCCAACCGCTGCCCTTCATCCTCCCCCATACACAGGCAGTGCCAGCTGATGTGGCTGCGACACGGCTGCGAGCTCAGGGGAGCCAGGATGGACCCAGGGTAGAGGGGGTTGCAAACCAAGCAGCACCCTGGTGCGAGGGGCTGTGGAGGGCCCAGGG
>NW_010193555.1:0-236 GCF_000695765.1 Mesitornis unicolor | reverse complement strand
TGTGCAGGCACTAGGTGCTGCAGCACCCCAGGACCTCCTCCCACTCTGCAGAACTCTTGGCATAAACAGCTCAGCCTCCCCGGCCCCCCAGTACACAGAGGGAAAGGGAAGGAGGGGAACCAGCACCCCACAGGCTGCTAACTGCTCCTGACTTCCCAAAGCACCCGGACAGCATCCCCACATCGCGCATGGACCCCACAAGCAGTACTGGACCCCCACATCAGAGCCCCCTGCAC
>NW_010193554.1:0-11158 GCF_000695765.1 Mesitornis unicolor | reverse complement strand
TCGCCGTTGCGGGGCTGTTCGGGCGACACTGCCGCCTGGGCTCCCGGAGGAGCCACTGCAAGCGCAGGCAGCGGGCGGGAGAGCCCAGTGGGCCTCGGCCGTGGTGACAGTCAGCAAGGTAACGCTTGGCCCGCCGAGAGTCGCCGTGTGATGGAGGCCTGTCAGAAACAGTCAGTAATGCCTCAGTGCCGATCAGCGTTAAGCCGGTAAGTAGTGTCCTCAAAGGGCAAAAGCTTAAGGAAATACAGACGGTTTAAAGGCACAGGGCGAATGGCTGAAAGAAGCGATGCAGTGGCTTTCAATGTACTTGAAAAACTATGGCTTGAAGTAGTTTGCCTTCTTGCGGTTTCATAGCACTGAGCACGACAAGATGTAAATGTTGAATAGCTGCCTTGGACACTAAAGCCGTCCTGAGTAGCACTGTAGTTACAGCCCTAGGATCAGCTCAGGGTCAGGAACCAAGGACTCCAATTTGTAATCGTAATACTGCTGCTGACCCGCCAGCTGGCCTCGCAGAAATCTCCTTATCTCAATTCCACATCAAGGCGTGTTGATAACAAATATCATTTCAGGTTTTTAATTGAACATGTCATGCTCCAAGTTGTTTTAATTTGTTCTAGCAGACTTCAAAGGGGAGGAGTGTCTGGAATTTTAATTAATTTTTATAACAGAGCTCTTCTGTTTTGAGGCTTTTAAGTACCTTGTTGCCTGAAAGAAAATATACATTCAGGCAAGACAGCAAAACCTTGAAAAAAGTCCTTTGAACTGACATTTCATTTTAGGAAGCATTTTATTTTGTTAATTTAACATTTTATTTTGATTCCTCAATTTAATAATAGATTGGGTTTTTTTTTTAATTTGTAAGGAGTTTAAACAGAAGGAAGCTTAGGATGCAGTTTGAGAAATTTTGTAAGAATGTTACTTGCGTGTAACACGGAGAATTCTCCACCTCATATTCATAATCCTTCTTTTGCTACATTCCACTTGGCAAATGCCCGCGTACCTGCATATGCCTCTGGCAACTTCGCCATTTTATTTTCTATTTGAACATGTACTTAATGCCTGTGAGGTGTGGCTGTAGCGGAAAGGATATTTAGAGGCAATTAAACCAGTGGGATGTTGGAATATGTCAATTGACAAAACCAAAAATTCAGTCAAGGTCCACACAGCTGGGCCATAAGTTCACCCTGACACTAAACTGCAGTGGGCAGAGAATAGGTCAGCCAGCTGATTATACTGAAATGGGGGCAGAACACCAGCTGTGGTATAGCTAGACAATACACACGTCTGCCCTCCCTTCCTTTACTTCCTCATGACCACATATACAAGTAAAACCAGGACATCTTGTAACTCTAGCCTCCTTGTTCGTATTAATTTAATCATTACTGCTTATCAGTGATTACCATATTAGGCAATGGAAGCATAAGGTTCACTAATGTACGTGTTTCCTACTAGAAGACATTCCGAAGCCAAAATCACGATGTTCACCTCTTGTTTGCCTTTTTCATTCTTTGTATAGTTACCTATATGAAGTATACATCTTAGGAATGTGCTTTGCCTAGAAGATGCTTCACTGGTAAAATATTAATAAACTTCTGAGGTTTTACAAGATGTAATGTCCAATGAGCTTGATGGCTGATCAAAAAGATTTAAGGTCCATTATGTCGGATCATTTCAGCATAAAGGTTTTTTAAGTAGAAAGTACTCATGTACCAGTAATGAACGGCATCATTTTCAAATCAGTCACAATACCAGCACATAGGCAAAACTGTCTTACTATGGCAAAAGTGCAATGTCTGATATCCCTTGGAACTTTATTTCAGAACACCTTTAGGAAAACCTGATAATAGAGAATAGTGCAGATGATATTGTTATCTTAAATTTCTAAATGGGATGGTTTTATTTTTTTTACCTACCACAGTCTAAATTCTCACAAGCGCTAATATGTAAAGTAGGAATCTCCTGAAAAACAGTTCCTCTGGTTTCACTGGTATCCAGTGCTATTAAATTTAGCAGATCTAATTTCATCGGCATTCTTGCACGGGGAGTGGAAATTGAATGTGTTGGTGGCATATACGTTGCTGTTTGCAACCTCGCGTACAGAATACTGGAACTGCCGGTAGAGAAAGAGTTTTGTGGTTATGGCATTGCTGATGTCTGTTCTCAGCATCTGAAGCAGTCCTTCGGGACCAGAGGCAGCCAAGTGCAAGTTAAGGCAAACATTAGTCTCTACTTCAGTTGCTGCATTTTTCCACACAGTGCAGGGGTACGTAAGGCACCTCTTCCCACCCTAAGAAGGATGACATTCCTTACCCAAGGGTCATCATATTCACTCTACTGATGGCAATTTTTCAATTTATTTGATTCTTGTCGTACAAAGAGTAGGTCAATATCCGTTCATGACAATGCAGAACTCATCTCATGCAAAGTGCCAGGAGAACATGAGTCTTTAATTGACCCAGTTATCAAGACTGGAGGTGGCAGGAGGTTCTAAGGATGAGCACTCAGAAACTCCATGAGCAAAGACCAAGGGCACAAAGGGATGTTTTACCCGCCCTTCCAGTTTCCTACTAAGAAAGGCAAAAGCTAAGCGCTGCTAATGTGTGTGTATCTGCCTTCTCAGAGCTATAGCTCACTTGCTGGAGATAGCTCAAATGAAAATAGAAAATGTCTTCAAGCCAAAATAGATGCAAGTTTATCTATAAAGCAATTTCATTTCTTCATCTCCAACTTAGATGACTTATTTCATCAATATATTTTGCTAAAATGCAGAGCTCATCTCGCTTGTACTTAGAGTTTTAGTGTTATGAGTGATTTCAGAAAGAATGGAAATTCTGTGAAAATCTGTTAGTCAGGAGTGCCACTCCTAAACCACACGTACTGGTTTATTCCATTACGGTAGTATAAGCGTTACAGCACAAGGGTGGTCTACATTCAGCTGAGCTCCGGCATTGTGTTTCAAGGACCGGTATGTTCACTGGGAACACAGGAGATTTCAGTTTGGAGAAAAGTCTCTCCATGGCAAGAATTAGCTAGAGATATGTGTGTCATTCAGATACAAGAGAGAAGGCTGGAGAGTCTGAGGTCCCCTCCAGATTTAAATAATTTAAAAAAAAAAAAGTATTTTTGCTAAAAAGAAAAAAAAAGTATTTGACTGCCTTTCATGCTTCTTGTATGCCAGAATGTGCAATTGGACCCCAAATACTGCTGTACTTCAGGTTGCTTTCAAAACCAGATTGTGCTGTATTGAAAAATAAACACTTCTAAAGCAGTGCAAAAGTTACATCAAATGAAACACTGTAAGGTGATTGCACAGATAATTCTTTGTGGGATCATATTTCAGCAATGTGGAGGTTACTTCAACATTTTTCTCTCCAGTTACTGCTTATGAGAAAACATTAGTTTGTTTAAAGGAAAGAGATTCAGGTCTCTAGATACATAGAAATGAGTGTCAAATTAGCTTTCTGGTTTTGTTTGTTTGTTTGTTCTGTGTAAAATACTTAATAAAATAACTTCATTCCTTGTTGTTGCACCATTGCATAAATAATTTTGCACATACAGATAAGTGCAGATCACATCGCTGTGATAATTAATTTCAGATTAAAAACAACGTCCACCGTTATTTCACAATTTAATTTGGCTTACATGCTATCATGTGAGTTATTATAGGAGACGATTATACTAAGTCAGTTCTTGGTTTAATGTACATGCATCTGGTGAAAACTTTGTCCCCGTGCAGATGCAGTGTCTACTAGATCTGAATGATCTGAATGAATTCTTACAACCTCAAGTATAAAAAATTAAGATATATCCCTGAGCATGTCTACTACTTCTTAAACTGGCTTATTTAAAAATTACATTCTAAAGCTTCTATAATATCAATGAATAGGCAGACTTAGTAAATAGATTATTCACTGTATAGTTTTCCAAGTATTGTGTCCAAAATGTGAATAAATGTCAAGTCTAGGAAATACAAGTTTATAATTATAGCACCATTATATAAATTGTCTAAAAATAATAATTAAAAATATATACCTACCTTCACACAAAACAATATTCCAACAAATCAAAGCAGATCAGAAAACTAGGTTACAGATAGTATTAACAACTGGAAATGTTCTTCTTCCAACAGATGCAGAATGGATTACATGCTTTCTGCAAACTGAAATTACGGTTTTATTTCTGCAGCTTTTAATTACATGAATAGTCTTCACACATGTAATTTCTCACTATACCGAGTAGTGATGGCTTTTATGAGTAATGATTCAGACAACTCCCTTTAGGACCTGGAACTCAAATGTGTGCTTATGTATAAAGTTACACATGCAGTTAGCATATTAGATTAAGTTGCTAAGAGAGTATTGTGTTTGGTGTGTCAGGTACTCCTCAGTCATTTTATATGGTATAAATAGTTAAATATTTTCTTTTGTCTTCTTTTTGCATCTCTGCCTTTCTTGCTTGTTTTTCTCCAAAGGATTATGCTACTTATGTATGGATTCTTCAAGACTACACAAAGGAACTGCATTTGAATTTTTAAATAATTATTTTTTTCCTTCAGTACAATTACGTATGGCTATATGTTTACTGTTCTTTCAAAAACCCCATGATTTTTGAAGTGATGTTTCAGGCAATATAATTCCTTAATGCTGTGACACATCAGTGAGTTTGACTGTATATGTTCTCTGAACATTTGTGTGCGAGAGACAGACTTGACTAATCAGAGACTTCAGTGATTATTTTAATGCATAGTGGGAAAACTGACCAAAATACCACCACACATTTATACTGTGATTGTGACTTCCATTTCCGTGCACTTGAATTACAACTAGCTTTTAGAGGATTTGTTAGTTTGTTTAATTTAGTGGAGATGTTATTAGTAAGTATATAATAATGTCATGCCGTGCAGTGTAAAGAAAAGAAAACATACAGTTCAATCAAACAAACAAACCAAAAAGAAAACAACCTGCATGAGCCTGTGAAGACTCAAGACGTCAATTTCTGACACTGAGGAAAACCACAGTAGATGTTCTGTCAGAATTACTGGAACTGAGCAATAAGCTTCAGTTGCTTTTGTTAACTAGCCTCTACAGGTGACACATTTTCAGAGATGCTGTAATTTTATCTGAATTTGCCTACATGGCTTTTAGTCACATTGCATCCAGCATGAAATGCTTGTGCTTGGCTGTATGAGAAGATGCAGAAGAGTCTTCGTGCTGGTTAAATGCCGTGTGACTTTTCGCCTTTCTACAGGCTTAATCAGTGGTAGCTGGTCAAGCTACATTTGCAACTGCATGGCAGTATTGCAGCAGCAAGCTGTCAGGATAGATGACAGAATCCAGCCTTCTGGGACTGCTTGCTTCCAATAGAAAGTCCTTTGTAGTGTAAACAGAGAGAGAAAAGGGTTGTCTTTTCTAAAATTGGTATCAACATGTAGCACATCAAAATATTTTTACTCTTGTTCTGTATAATACCTTCTTACAGAGAAGCTGTAGTTTAATGTTGTGATGCTATTGTATCACACTTAACAAAAAGCACTTTGGTAACGTAAGATGAAGACATAGTTACTACATACATCCATCTCCTTGCTTTTGTCTTTCCCTCAACATGTGCAGATAATTTTATACGAAAGGCATTCTTTTCTAATCCCACTTTTATTGTATGCTTACCATAGCAAATGCTGCTCACGTGTAGACTACTATTTTGTCCAGATCTCTGCCTGCATTAAAAGACTTACATAATCGTATTGAGAGAAAGCACTTAGAGATCTGTAATCCACTGGTCTTACTGAATGACTTTTTACATAATGAAAATCTGTGAAGGGTAAATATGTTGACTAGGAGTTCCATTAGCACTTAAGCATAAGGTATTGCTGGAAAATGTAAATCAACACAAACCTTGTGAGAGAAGGAAAAGAAAGCCCACAGCCAATCCTTTCAGACTACAAACAATAAGCATGTGTTTGATTTTTAATCCGAAAGCTCATGACATCAGTTGTTCAGTCCATTTTTAAATAATTGCATTCATGTAAAAAATATTTTCATACTTACATGAAGAATTTTGAAACTAAAATGGTGAAGTTTGATGTTATATTGCTTGGTAATCAGGAGAATCACTTTATCATTCTGTGTTAATTTTTTTAGTAAACAAAAAACAGTGTAGAGGGTTTTTATGGTGGTAGACTGGAAGTTCTGGAATAAAATTACAAACTGCTGCATTTCACAGACTCAGTTCTGATTGATATAGCTGTTGATTGCTGTTGCTATCAATGCCACAGGACCAAATTTCATACTCCTTAGGTTGTGTGTATCTTTTCGCTGAAGTAAATGCAGGCTTTGCTGGCTGGAAGGGAAGAGTTTGGATCCTAAGGCAGTGAGGAGCTACTATGTTAGTCCAGTCTAATTTGTTCTCTTGTTTTCAATTGCCCGAGCCAATAGTTCCATACTTGACTCAACAACACTGAACATGCAGTGCTGAAGGCAGCATCATCCCTAACAATCCTAAATGTTGTCGTAGCTGTTTCCTAAGGCAGAAATTTCTTGACTTTTCAGACCTCTGATTCCCTTGCAGCATAAATTAAGATACATTGCTATATCCAACTTTGAGAGCTTGAGAAAGGTGCATTTAAAAGAAAACTGTAATGAGAGGGTTTAGCGGGTTACTTTTGTTCCTGTGGTTGAAATGGGAACTTTTTGTTTAGAAGAGCTTACTGACAAGCTGTATTAATATTCCAGTTTTTGTTTGGTTTTAATTACTGCTGCATGCCAACCAGTAAGTTATAAGAATGTACTTTATTTTAAGTTAAATAAATAGCGACAGTAACAAGTTTGAATTATTCAAAGTGTAGAAAATAACCACCCATGCACAGGCAAAAACAGTGTAATTCAAGTCAAGAATAAGATTTTAGTTTACAGCAAATTTAATGTGTGTATCCTGTGAATAAAGTTCAGAAGAACTGAAGGAGAACAACACTGAAATTAAGCAGTGACCATCTTTTGTACTGAAAACAATAACATTGTCACTCACTGATCATGAGAGTATCTGCATTTTCATAATGATACAGATTATTTTGAGGTTTGACTTCCCATTTTTCACATACAAAAATAGCATCTTCAGTCTTCTAGTTGCATTCTGGTGGGGAAAAAAATGAAGACTCCAAATCTACATCATCTCTGCATTTCTTAATTTAAGAGAAGTATCAGCACTTCTGAGCAGTGGTGGTTTCATCTTGTTTTGAGTTTGTGCATTGTTGTGCCTGAACTCTGTCGCACTGAGCGTACACTTGTATCAAGTGTAGGAGATTAATGGCAGGAACATTATCCATTTAGATGGTGCCAATCCTCTGTTAGAATTTGACTTACTCTTTTAATTTCAGATGGCCTAAGTATAAGATGATACAGATTTTTAGGAACAAACGAATGATGAATAAATCTGCAGACAGCTTTGCCTTAAGATTCAAAAATACATTATTTTTCCAAGGTCCAATCCTTGAAATACTAATTGTGTGCGTATTATAATGAAACAAAACTTACATAATTACAGGCTACTTATATGAATACTTCGAGTCCTGTAACCAAAAATCCAAATTCCAAAAAATACAGTGGACTGAAAATGTACAGTTTACCAACTCACTGAGGCTTGCTTTTGAAGACGAGATTACCTATTCTTAATTCTCCTATACAACTAACCATGGATAAACAATATACCCACTTCAGGGCACCAAGATAAAAGATAATGAATGCTGTAGGTATTACCATTTACTTATCTACCAGAAACCATATTTGCAGTACTTGGGTTTTCAGAACATTTGTTTAAACGATCTGATTTCAAAAGGAATATGGAGTTTTCAAGAAGCACAGAAGAGAGTCCAACTTCTCATCCACGTTAAAAAAAGTAAAAGGAGAGTGCAAAGAGTGAAAATACCCACAAATTCTTAGTGACTAGTGGTGGCAATCCAAATATATACCTTCTCCTGCAGCTTTTGCTGTATTTCTCATAAATATGTTTACTCAATATGATTGTGAAGAAGATCATCTTATTTAAATCAGCACACAGCAATTACATCTTGTCTAGACAGAGTGAAACAGTAGCACCGATAAATACAGTCTTGACTTTGTTAGAATGCTGCTGGGGATCTCTACCAAACTAGATTAGGTATAAAACATGTCCTATGGAATGAGTGAAATACAACAGAAAGGAATGTGAAGTCATAAAACTGAATTCCTGTGAGAATGGAGTTAGACTGGATCAATGTGCAGAACTCACATCATCTTTCAACATAATGATAGTCTATAGCATTTAATTTTTCCTCACCTACAATATTTTTCTCACCTGCAAGTGACCAGATTCAAATTTGTCACACACTTTTCCTCCCCAAATCCAGTTCTCTTAAGTTATAAAGAATAAAGTGCTGCAGTTTTTCAAAGTGTGTTTTGTTCTTAACTCAAAAATATTAGCTGTTTGTTGTCAACACAATTTTATTTAACAAGCATGAAGACTTCACAAAACATATCTGATTGTTACTTTTTGGTAATGTGTCTAATAATCAATCCAGAAGAATAATAACTTATTAAAACCCCAATATTACAGAGACTTTATTTGCCCGTAGAGTGCCTCAGACACCTATGGCACTATAAAGTATGTACCAAGCATTCTTGAATGGATAGTGTGTTCACAGTAACAGAAGACATTTCGTAAGTTACATAATAAACACCATAATACATAGGTCATTTTACAAAACATTATATAGCTTCTCTGCAAAGTTAGTGTCTGTGGCCCCAATTTTACATTTAAACGTTGAAAATTTTATAGGGAAGCACTAGAAAGTTTTATGCTACTCTTGCATTTATCTCCCAAAATTGCAGTGTATCAAATTGGACCAATCCTACAGAGTTTCTGTTTCCAAAATAATTAATCAGACATGAACGAGATATGAAACTGAGACACACATTTTTAGCTTTGTCTGGATTTCTGCAAAGAATCCAGGAGCTTGCAGAAATGTGACTGTACATATAAAGGCATCAGTCCCTACCTGTCAACATGAGAGGGGATCTCTTTGGATTATTAGAAAGATCTCCTTTAACTCGATATAATTTTTGTTTGCCAAAATCTATTTAAAAAAATTACTGCTTCTGCTGCGGGTAGATCTGTCGCTCCTGTTTTTCACAGTTCATTGGAACAGCAGACTGCTTCTACAGACATAAAAATTTGAACCAGTGGCAAGAATCAGCCTTTCTGCAGAAGACAAAATCATGGTAACTGTGGATGAGAACCGCAAGGCTTGCTAGGATTTTTCTGAATATGCAACTCTCCCTTTTTCTCTCTGGATTTGGAAAGCCATTAGTCATTCGCATACCCATGCAACTGGGTTCTGTACAATCCAGTCTTAAATCAACAAACATTATTTGGTATCAAACATTGCCTGTTCTGTTTTTGCCATCCTCCACACCTCTCCCCTCCCCAACCATTAACTTATGTAAAACAGAGGTTGTTTATATTCTTTTATTGGGTTTTTCATCCTTCCATTTTCCTCCACTGAAATAGTATTTGTGTGTTTCTTGAAAAAGGACCTGTATTCACTTTGTCAGACAAAACACCTGTGTTACTCTCAAATACTGTAAACAGTGACCAGCAGCAAACACCAGAGCCTATTCAAGAACAAAAAATACAGGCTTCTGAGAATAGTGATCTATTAATAGCAGACAAATCCCTGTTACAGCCAGTAGTGATAATACCCTGGTACTTCATAGTTAACCGTTACAAGTCCAGCAAATGAAGACATCCTAGTCTGCAGGCTGATTTGCATATCTTTTCTTCAAAAAGCAAGAAGAAACAAATCACACATTTTAGGATACTGAGAGGCAAAAGTTTTGCATTGTTTTTTCAAGTGCTAGGTTTAAATTCTCAGCTCATCCCAAGTGACCCGTTTTGAAATTAAATATGAGGTGTGAAAACACTCCAAAGACAGCCTGAAGGGGGATCACTCTTGTGAGAGCCTGCACCACCCTAGGAGAGTTTTACCACACACACTGCCAAGACAATAGCGATAATGAGCACAGCGGAGAAAATAATCCCAGCTAGAACTTTGCTGATATCACAGAAGGATTTATTTTCCTCCACAGAGATCATGCCAATAGAAGAAGCGCCCACGCTGATGGTGGATTTTAGTTCAGCCCCTGGGTCTTGCTTAGCCTCTACGGTCCACTGGGGGACATTGACCTTCATTTCCATCTCGTACATCATCTCTCCTACCTGGTTGATCTCATTCTCGAGGTCTTTAAGATCCACCACGTCTATATTGTGTTCAGCCTCGTATTTCATGTTCTGGACGCTCATTGCTCTGGCAGCCACGCCAGAGGTTCCCCCACTCATGCCTGTCTGGATCAGGTGCTTTTTGGGGACGTTCAGCGGGAACTCGTGGCCCAGCTCCAGGGCTCTCCTCATGTCGATCTCCAGGATCTCTAGGCACGTGGAGAAAATCACCCATAGCCTCTCGAACTCGGCTTTATCTTCCTTACTCACGGTTTTGTCCTTCAGGACCGTGGTGAGCTTGTTTCTGTTGGCCACCGCTAGCTCCTGGGCTTTCTGCCGGGTTTTCTTCAGCTCCTCCCGCAGGTTCTGGGAGTCGGAGGTGCCGCCGATGGTCAGCACCATGTGCCGGTAGCAGGCGGTCACCTTGTTGAGCGCGTCCAGCAGCGCTTTGCACTCTTCCTTCACCATGATCCCGGCGGCGGCGCGGGGCTATTTTTTTTCCTCGCCCCTGCTGCCGCTCCGCTCCGATTCCCCGGTAGCGGGACCAGGGAGCTGCCAAAGCCAGATGCTACCAGCACACATTGCAAAAGGTAGCTTCGGGTCCCGCAAGCATTCAGCGCCCTCTTACCCGCCTCGCGTCCCCGCTGGCTGCTCAGGCGGCGCCGACGCCCGTAGGAGCCGGGGTGGGCTGCGGAGAGCCCCGGGGGGCAGGCAGCATTGCTCCGCGTCTGCTACTGCCACCGCACATTTTTTGCTCATTCCGTACCGCGCTGAACAGGAGACAGAACACTGCTTTTTGAAAAGTGCCGAACACGCAGGAGAAGGAGAAAATAAAGAAAATAAAATAAGAAAAAAACCCCCCCACACAAAACAGGTGAAGGATAAAGCTCTGGAAAAGGAGAGCCAGACA
>NW_010193553.1:0-734 GCF_000695765.1 Mesitornis unicolor | reverse complement strand
ATAAACACCCTAAAAATGCCCTCCAAAATCCCAAAACCACACCCCCAAAAAACACAAAACCACCCCAAATACCCTAAAAGCAACCTCCAAAACCAGGGGAAGAGGCAAGGGGGGGAGGGGTGTCAGAAACCCCCCAAAAGACCCCAGAAACAACAAAAACAGCCCCCAGAAAACCCAAAATCACCCGCCAAATGGCAAAAAAAATCACCCTAACCTTCCCAAAAACAACAGAAACACCCCCAAAAAAACACCAAAACACCCCAGAAACCACAAAAACATAAAAAAACAACAAAAAACACTCAAACACAACAAAAATACCTCCAAGACAACAAAACCCACCCAAAATACCCCCAAAACCACCCCAAAACCAACAGAAGTACCCCCCAAAGCAACAGAAATACCTCATAAACAACAAAACCATCACAGAAAAAAAACCCAAACCACTCCAAAACGAACAAAACCACCCCAAAAACCCCCCAAACCAACAGAAACACCCTCAAAAAATTCCAAAACACCCCCAAAACCACAAAACACCCCCAAAACAACAAAAACCACCACAAACCAAACAGAAAACACCGCAAATACCCTCAAAAGCACCCAAAATACCCCAAACCCCACCAAATCACTCCAAAACCCCCCAAAGCTAACACAAACACTCCCCAAAAAACCCTAAACACTCCAGAACCAACAAAAATGCCCCAACTCCCCCAAACCACTGAAAATACCCTAAAAAC
>NW_010193552.1:732-995 GCF_000695765.1 Mesitornis unicolor | reverse complement strand
CACATTCTTAACTGCAGGCAAGCTCTCTCCATCCCCCTCTCTCCCCGCTGCCGAGCAGGTCAGCGCTAATCCCTCACTTTGAAGGATGGGATGGCGCGGAGAGGGGATGGCGAGCGGGATCCGGCCGCAGAGCAAGCAGAGAGGGCAGCAGCTCACCTTGCGGGAGGCTCTGCCAGCAGCCAACGTGCACAGCTCCAGCTGGAGGGGACGGAGGGGGGGAAGGAGCCATCGCTCAGCCCCGCTGCTGCCACGTGCAGCACAAT
>NW_010193552.1:0-543 GCF_000695765.1 Mesitornis unicolor | reverse complement strand
CCACCCAAAGCCGGGCTGCATGCAGGGCCATCCGCAGCACAGGGGCTTGGGGAATCAGATCACCTAGCAGAGGAAAACCCTCCACCAAAAGTGAAGCCCAGAGGAAGCGATGGTGCCCGGGGAGGGCGGTGGGAGCAGGTTCGCATGTGTTATAATTAGGACCTGCCACATCTTGGAGCTGCTGCCTTTCTGGGAAGAGCTGGAAGGGGGTGGCTGAGCTGACAAATCCATCCTCCTCCTGCCTGGTGCCAAAGTTGAAGCACGTGACACCTTTTTTTGGGGAGCCGGCAGCTCCTCCACAGGGCGATGCTGGTCCCCGGGATGCGGGGCTGGACCTTGGCTGCACCTGAGCTTCGCTTCCCACTGTAAAACCCCCTTAAAGCCCCTCTCTGCTGCCCCAACACCCCGGGCTGCAGCTCAGCACCACCAGCCCAGTGCCTGCTGCCCTCCCCAAAACACACTTGCCTGTGTCCTCCGAGCCCACTAGAACTCACCACCCTCACAATGATGGACCACCCTCACCACATCCTCCCAGTGTTGCAT
>NW_010193551.1:11225-20151 GCF_000695765.1 Mesitornis unicolor | reverse complement strand
ACCCAGCCTCCCAGCCCCTGCCTTGGGAGCAGCTGTTCTTTGTCACTGTCTGCAGGGTGATGGCCACAGAAAAGCTTACTTTGCAAAGGAAGTTCCTGGGACTGCACAGAACCGAGAGGGAGTCAAAAACTGCTTAAACTGTCTGTAGGCTTTAAAAGTAATCATGGTGTATGGATGCGATGGGATGCTGTGCAGTTGAGTCTATGCTCTTGGAGTGGTTGCAAAAGACATGCACATAGGTGTAGTGGTGTCTGAACTTACTGGAAATCTCGGTGTTGGAGACCCTCAGGTCGTCGTTTCATTGGATTAAAGGACTTGCTAGGAAATGGGTTGGGATTAAGGAGTGAAAAACTCGTTTGTGCTGGTAAACAAAAGCTGAGATATGAGGTCCACCGTGCTTGTCCTGTGGCTCCAAATGCATAACGTAGAATGAGTGCACTGAGATTTCCACGCAGCAGTCCAAGGTGCTTTTAACTATAGTTACTGGGATCACAATTGTTTGTCTGGAATTGTTTGATTTTTATTTTTCTGATGAGTGCAATACTTTCACTGGTGAGAGGGAAATCCTGGTTCATGCCAGGTGTCTGTCTCCTCTTTGAAGCTAAAAATGTTCCCTTGTGAGGGTGGGAGCAGAGAGAGAAGGGGAGGTGATATGATCCGGTCAAAATCAGTGGCCGAAATTAGTGTTAATTTCTGAAAGGACTCTCATTTCTCATTTCTTTTGTCTATTTAAGCCAGTGAAGAAAAAGAAGATAAAACGTGAGGTTAAGATTCTGGAGAATCTACGTGGTGGCACCAACATCATTAATCTGATTGACACTGTCAAGGATCCAGTGGTAGGTGCCTGTGTGTTGTGGTGTATGTGGTGGGCTCCCCTCCCTGCCGGCTGCGGGCACGGGGCAGGTGCTGCCGCACGACTTCTGCTTTCAGCTCGGGTTCGATGCTGCCTGTGCCCCTGCCTTCATGCCAGCCGGGGGGAGAGGTGTCCAGTCATTAGGGTCTCCTGAGGTGGGTTGGTTTGAATGGGCTCATGTTCCTCTCCATGTACCCCATGGCTGATCCGGGAGGAGTTTTTGTAGCCCTCCAAATTTTCTGTAAGAAAGCAGAGCCTGTAGTCTTCCAGCTTCTGTCTGGCATCTGGAACATAAGCATCTGCCAGAGCAATTGGATATTAAGCTCTTTTCATCCTTCTGGTTGCTGTCCTGCCCAGTGACCAGACTCATATCCTTTGTCTGCAGTGCCACAATAACCCCATTCCTGGGAATTTTTCTCTGGCAGCTGGCTGAGGCCTGTGAGTCCGAGCCTGCTGGCAGCCACAGAGAGGAAATGATGCCACTGTAGTGTTGGCAGTCCTGGCTGTCCTTCCTCCTTCACCTTAGCCACTGGTGATGCAGTTTCCCTTGCCCAGTGGTGTCTATGCTCTATAGCATGGGTAGGAGCAGCACTGGCCAAAATGCCATGTTGGTGTTTGCCACATGGAGTATAAATGGAGCTTGCCTCTGCCTGCTGTGGGAGCAGGGCTGTGTTTCTTTCACTGTTCTGCTCCACTCTCTACAGTGAGGGTTGGGCAGGAAGCAAAAGGTTTCTCAGTCTCTTGGAGCAAAGAAAGGTCAAGAGGGTGTTTTAAACCACAACTCTCTCTCTCTTGCAGTCAAAGACCCCTGCTCTGGTGTTTGAGTACATCAATAACACAGATTTTAAGGTGAGTCTGTCTGAGTGTGGATGGGAAGGCTTCCCATTTCTGTTAAGAGTGCTGTGATCTTGGGTTGTCAAATACTCCTTGAGAGCTATGTGGGGAGTTTGGGGTTTTCATGTGTGTTGGTTTCACCTTCCTTTCCCCGTGTAAATTGGAAACCTGTAAATAGGCTTTAGAAGAGAAGGAATAAAAAGCTTGTGTGCTGGATCTCCTCCCAACTTTGAGGAGTAAGTTCAACAGGTTAGATATTCTTACTCTGTTCTCAATTTAGTAATTACTGCTGTGTGTATATTTGGCCCAAGTTAATCCCTGTGCTGTGATGCACTCTTTACAGCAGTGCAGTTGATGTAGCAGGTGACACTGATTTGTGCGGAATCCTTCAGAGCTGGGGACTGTGGGGTGGCAGAGGCTGGAGAGCACGTCTCCCACTGCTGGTGGGCCTGGTTGTGGGATGTTGAGCAATCTCGAATATATCTTAAGAGCTTTTCTGCTTGCCTGAGGCTGCAGTGTATTCCTTGGCTCTTCTGATTTCTGGGGAGCTCCAAGTGGTGTTACTCCTTCCCAAAACGGGGTCCTTCTGTCTGAGTGCAGCTATGACTGCCTGTGCTACTGAAATGCTGCTGGCTGGCAGCAGTGACCTGATACACTAAAGGGATATATCATTAGCAACTCTGCCTATTTTAATGGTATCTTTGCTTCCCCCATGTGAATCTTTACCCTAAGTCATTAAGTCAGTGGTGGAGAATTAATTGAGCCATTGCCATTAGAAAGCCAGCAGTCATCCCCTCCTGCACTGTTCAGACATTTCTTTCATTCCATATTATGGACTGTGCTTTTTTTTTTCTTACTCTCTGTGCCAGAGCATTACATTGGTGCATGCCTTGTAGGATGCAGCTCCAGCAGATACACCAGACACCCAGAGAAGGATCCTGGACTGGTGTTGGTGGACAGGAGGCAGCTTGTCAGTTGGCCCACAAGCTGTCTCGCTTGGAACCCTGCGCACTGTGAGGCAGCATGCATCATTTCTGGGGTCTCCTTCTGGGGTCACAGACAGTCATGGCATAGCCAGAGCTGCAGCCGTGCTGGTGGTGGTAGTCTTAGTGCTATTTAATTTCATGTGGAGTCTTACCACAGAGGCTAGAATAATGGTAACTTGCAGCAGCATCTGCCCTGACAGCTCCAGGCGGGGGGATGAGTGTTGCCTCCATCAAGTAAACAGCAGTGAGAGGTGTGCTGTGTGGTGAACTTTCAGGGCTAATTAAAGCAGGCTTTGTTTGTATGGGCTTCATTGGCATCCGGTAGGCTGTTCCAGTGCCACGTGTATGTTGAGAATGTGCCTCTGTGCCTCTCCTGGTGACCCAGGGACTCTTCATAATGCTGTTCCTGGAAGTTTTTAACTTTCTCTTTAGAGATTTTTTTTTCCCCTTTTAATATATGGCTTGAGATAAAATAGGTTGCTAGAGCAGTGGCACACCTCACTGAGGATCGCTTTGTGTGTGTCCTAGTCAAAATGTGATTACACTGCAAATGTGATTGCTCTGTCGTGTCCTTAGAGGAAAAAATTAACAAAGATATCACCCAGTAACTGAAATACATTAATGAAGTGGAGCGTTAAGTAGTAACTGGAGGCTGGTGGCCAATGGGGACACGTAACTGAAAAATGCAGGGCTTGAGGTCCGTGGTAGCTCAGCCATCCCAGCCACACTGAGGGCCATCGCAGGCACTTTTGCAGCCAGAAGAGCAACGTTGGTCTGGACACAGCAGAAGCAGCCGTGCTCAGCTCTGGCTGTTGCATTAGAGACGACTGTATGAGTTTGCAGCACTTTATTTCTGGGCTCCTAGGAGAAAGCCTGGCTCCTCGAGGAAGTCCAAATTCACAGCTGTACAAGTCCAAGACACAAAGTATTGATGTTTTTGAGGTAATTGGTGCAAGGCAAGAATAACTTGTTTTGGGAATGCACGCATGTCCCCCAGGGCATGCAGTGCGGCTGTTTGTGTTCAGAGCTTATTTGTAACCTGAATTTCACTAACTATGTATGGGATGTGTGGGTTATATGAGCTCTGCTGCCTATTTGGGTGGGTTCTTGGAGCCGCAGCTAACTGGCAGATTACAGAGCTGCTGCTACTCACAAGTGCCTGTGGATATCTTCTATACAGAGGCTCCCAAGCTGTCTCTTCCCTTGGCCTGAAGAGGCCTTGCCAAGCAGAAGATCACAGAGTAGATGAGACCATTTGTGTTTGGAGGTCTTGGCTTGCCCTATACTTCTATATGTGAAGCAGCTGGAGAGCATCCAGGCATTGTCCCCTCTGCTCCACAGTCCTGAGCTCCCCAGGCAAATTCTGCTGGAGTTAAGCACCACATGAGCTAGTCCTGGTGACAGGAACTTCTTCTCTTTCCTTTGAGGTGGCTGCTGCTGATCTGCCCATCTCTGCATTGACTTCTGGATTCAGCAGTACTGATGAGTACCATGCATCTTGCTGGCAAATCACCTTCAGGGGGTGTGAGGATGTTTCCAAGGCAGCTTGGCTACAGCGGGTGGTTGCTGACCACTTTACTGGATTGCATTTTTCGCTGTCCTGTTGGCAATAGTTGCTCACAAGCTTGGGTGTCTCCTCAGTTGTCTCCTTTCAGGCAGTTTCTTTCCTTCAACATTATTATTTATTACTTTCACCCCTTTGCTCATTCAAATGGCAGGACACTGTTCATGTTTGTGCACCCATGAAAATGGCTACTGGGTTTCCTCAGCTCTCTGTGCATGGGCAGAAGCTGCAGTGCTGTGGGGCCTAAGCCATGGCTGTGGATGATTCTGGATCTGAAGTACAAGCTGGTATTCCACACTGTTTGGCTATTTTTAAATTCTGGTATAAACAGAAGACTTAGGTGATACCTCCCTAGAGCTGATTACATTTTCTTAAATTACCCGGCTGCTTCTCTTCTGAAAGTGTTGGCTCTGCACTCACAGGGATGATGAGTTGGAACTGGACTGAATGTGTATTCTGCTGTGTGAGGGTGGCAGTTTGTGTACGGGGCTGGTGTTTCTCTTCAGACCTGCTGTGGTACTTATCATCTGTGAGCACCCAGGCTACCCACAGTCATCTACCTTTAATGGTAGCTGTGCTGCAGAGCCGTGCAGTCAGTTGAGTAACCATCAGTGAAATTAAATGCCTTTTGTTAATTGGTTTCAAACTAGAAATGAGGTGCCTGTCCTTCAGCCACCCTCAGGAAAGAAGGGGGCACAGCCACATCTCCCAGAGCTGTGCTGGATTAGGTTTGCTATTTCATTCTTCAAACACATTCACTAGCATGTTTGCAGCTGAAGAAGAGGAGGTGGGCAAGAAAGGTGAGTGAAGAGAAGTTGCTTCTGAATGGTCAGCCTGTTGGAGTTGTGGGGACAGACGGCTCTTGAGTTGAATCTTCCACTTTGCATGCACCTCAGTGAATTTGCAGGCCAGGCTGCTGTGAGGGAAGTGTTATCCTCGTACATCCAAGTTTAGGTTAAAAAAAACAGTTGTTGCCCTGCAATGCAGAAGTATGAAAGATTCTCCTCCCTTGTGTGGCTGCTGAGGCCAGGATGCTTTGGAAGCTGTTTCCTTTTCTGCTGCCTGCCCTTTACCCCAGAGCAGCATCTCTCTCCTCCGACAGCTCCTTGCAGCCACCCTGTTGCTTTGCAGATGCTGCTTCCTGCACGTAGCCAGCTGTGTTGCTCATTCAAGGGAGAAGAATAGTGTTTAACTCCTGTCAGTCCTGTGGAGAGGGGAAGTATGTCTGTGCTTCCTCAGGCACTATTGGGATTAGTTTATGGTTGGTTACATGATGTGTGCCAAAATATCACCAAAAGCTGGAGAGGGGTGGAGGCTGCCAGTGGGTGGGTTTGGCCTTTCCTCATGTTCTGTATGGAGAAAGGAGACCAGCCCAGGCATCCGAGGCCTTGTGTGATCCTGAGTGCTGGCAGCTAGCTGAGCAGATGTCTGAGCTGGGTCTGAGTGATCCCTGCAGTGATGTTGCTGATAGTTTTACTCCAAAAAGCCAGCTATAAGAGCAGAGCATGGGATGTGTCTGCTCTCCCCTGCTAGGCTGGGCAAAGGGGCTTTGGAGCTCCCTGTCAAAGCCTTCATGAGGAAGCTGCCGTGTGGGACCTACTTGCAGTGAAAACCTTGGCTCTGTCCTTCAAAGCCTTCTGCATTCAGTGGCTGCCTGCAGGGGGGCTGAGCACCCTCCTGCAGGGACTGTTTCCCACAGCAAGCAGAGCTGGGGTGCGGCTGGCCACAGCGAGAGGATCAGAGGCGCTGGGCTTCACAGGCAGCTCTTCCAGGGAAGTCCATGGAAAGCTGATTGCCCAATGAGTCAGAGAAGCGACAGCATTGCGGGCCTGAGAAGAAAGGCATCGGTGACCTCCCTTCCACCCCCTCCCTGCTTACAGCCAGGGAATGGGGAAAATGGGGTCTGGCCTTGTTCTGCCACTGCCTCTCCTGCCCTCCTCCTTCCCCAGGTGCATTGATGCTGCTGAGTGAAGTTGAACAGGGGGGTGATTCCCAGAAGGACATGTTTTAAGCATCTCTGTCCCCCCATAGTGTTTGTTACCCGAGCAAGTCATTTAAGTGAGCTTCTGGAAGGGCTCAGCTGTCCTCTGCTGGCCCTAGGTTCTGCATCAGAGCCATACACAACAGAGTTGGGAAATCTCTCCCTGCTGTAGCTTGTGGCTACATCTTTTTGCTTCCCTGCTCACTTGTCTGCTTCAGTGGGTTGCTGTGAAGTGTTAGGATCATCCCAGTTCATGACAATACAACACAGCTCATGTCCCAGAGGCTGTTAAAGCTCTGCATGTGTGACACTTGTATGCTGTCAAATGATTTCCCAGAGCAGTACTAGGGGTGGTGGGGCCGTTTGGAGCCGACTCTAAGTAAGGCAGGATCCTGAGGATCTTGGTATGGGCCTGGAGGGGATCCGGGGCCAGAGCTGATTTCTTGGAATGTGAATTTCAGTCCCTTGGTCTGGGATTCTTCCTGAAGCTGCCAAGTGGTGCCTGTGATGGGCAGCTGGCTCCAGTGCTGGTGCAATCGGTGATGTTATGGAGCTGTGAGATGATCCTTGTCTGTTAGAAAGGGCAGAGAGGTCTGGTCCTGTTGCTGCCCTGTGAATGTCCTTCCTTGCCCTGCCGTGGCATCTTGCCCTCCTTTCCCTGGACAAGAGCATGGCCCAGCAAGGTCAGACTGGCACCGCTGCCAATGACAGTTATAGAGCAGAAGGCAAATTTGGGGCCAGTTGTGACCTGGCGCAGGAGAGCAGAAGGATGAGTTCTCCAGTGACGGTGCAGATGGCACAGTGCAAGTTAAAGTGCACCTTGGATCTCTCTCACTTCCACATGAGCAGCTGCAGAAGGACACAGAGGAGAGGAGAGTGGTGAACACGTGCTGGAACAGGCGCTTCCCTGAGACTGAGCTGTGCACTCCTTGGCCCCACAAGCACTTCTGTGCTGTTGAGTTGCATTAGCCTTTATCCTGGGATAGGGGGGAGCCTCCACAGCTCTCAGGCTGTCTCTACCCTTTGTGCTTCCCCACCCCATGCTCCTTTAGGTTAATGTTTTCTTCTCCCTGCCCCACCTTGAGCACTTGGAAACCTTGCCCATGTGTTCCCACCCTGCTTCCTCTGGATGCTTATTATCCATGTTGTCAAGTCACCATGATGACTTTGCATGTGAGCAGAAGGTCAAGATTATCTGTGCTAACTCCAGCAAACACAGAAGGGCTTGCTGTCTCCTTGGACAGCCTGCCTGTCTTCTGCTGAAAAGAAGTTGTGACAGGTCCAAATGATGAAGTAGCATTTCACAGGAGCTCTTGTGTCCTTTCTGGATTTCCCAGCTTGTAGCCCTGGCAGGTCTGAGACCAGGGCAGCCCTTGGGAGCAACAGCATTCACAGGGATCTGGAATGGAGTCAGTGACTGGAGGCAGGTGGGGTGCAGGAAACAAAACTAATTCCAACTCTGGAGTATTTATTTATGTTTCTTCTTTTTTTTTTTCCTTCCCTCCCCAAATCTGTTTCAGCAACTGTACCAGATCCTGACAGACTTTGATATTCGGTTTTATATGTATGAGCTGCTGAAGGTGAGTGTCATTGCATATGGCAGTTTGGATGGGGAGAACAGGAATGAGAGAGGCGGTAGTGTGGGGCTCATGGGGTGGTGCTACTAAGCAATTACTTCTCTCAGGTTCAATGCAGAATCCATGTCTTACAACCTAGGAAGGTTTGGGAAGAGATCTGGTTATCTGGCTTGTTGCTGTGAGGTGTTACAGCCAAACTGGGGATGTTTGGTCACCTCCAAAGAGTCTCTGATTCTCTGGGATCTGTTCTTTCCTTGTAAAGCATTTGTGATTGTTAATGGCCAAGCAGGGCTGTGCATGGTCTCCCTGTGTTTCTAGCACCGTTGGGCTGCTATGAGGAAAATCAACTCCCTCCCAGCCATACCCAGGACAAGCACAGAGAGGCATTTGCAGGGCTGGTGATCTGGGAACCCTTTAGCACAGTAAGGAGAGCAGAAGAGAGGGGTTGCCAGCTCCAGACTTTCTTCTGCTGCAGTATTCAAATGCAGCCTCAGAAGGTGACTTCTGCCCACTTGGTCTTAGACGGCTCAGTCTCTGGGTGGGGGATGTAGGACACTTCAAGAACAAGCTCGCCAGCTTGGTGTCCTGTGGTCACAGAACCCTATGGATGTGGTCCTGGGGAACAAAGCTGCTGGTTTTGCTGTTACACGTTGATATGACACTGGTCTTTTCCTTTGAGACGCCCCAGCCAAAGCTTTCCCTGCCTCTCAGACGAAAGGCGAGGAGTGCCCTAAATACCTCTTGTTAACCAGCGTAGCTTGCACCTTCCCATGGAAGTGCTCACAGGGCCATATGGCAGATCTGTGGGATCTGCTGCACTGCCTCTCTGGGGTCTCTGACTGCAGGACACAGGAAGCAGCAGGGCATTAGGGAGAGCTTACAGGTTTGGGCTGATCCCAGGGCTGTTCTGTGCTGACCTGCTGGAGCAGCATCTTGGCTGTGTCAGGTCCACGTGGAGCCTTGGGATTTCTGGACAGGTTCCCTGCCTCTGGAAATGAGTGGGACAGGCTAGGGAAAGCCCTTTGTGCTCCAGAACTTGGTGACTGCAGGAGTTTTCATGAAATAGCCTCCCTCAAGCTCACTAGATACTTCTTCTCCGCACCTCCAAGCTTGCTGCACCTGTCTGCAAGG
>NW_010193551.1:2700-11194 GCF_000695765.1 Mesitornis unicolor | reverse complement strand
GGTGGGAGGGAGCCTGGCAGCCCAGGATTAGGGTGGGAGGAGTGCTGAGGTTTAGATGATCCAGCCTTGGGACAAGCAAGACACTAGAACAGCTTCATCCCTGGAAGGTTTGTCCAACCTGTCATGGATTTCCTGCACTGGAGATCCCAGGACCACTGTTTTCTGTGACTCCTGTTGGTTGTGATACCACATGTCCTTGCAGGGATATTTCCATAGGCTTTGCTGTGATGGCAGCTATTGCCTCCTATGTTCCCCCGGTGTGGCAGGGGTCCAAGGACAGTGTTACCTCCCTGGCACTGATGTCTTGGATATTGAATGACTGCGGGCTGTACCCTCCTTCTATGCTGCTGGAGATCTCAGAGCATCTGATAGATGTTGATGGATGGATCTCCCTCCCCCTTGGAGATGAGAAAACAACATTCTCACTGCCTTGCTTAAGGGAACAGCTGTGTTTGGAGGGGCGAGTGGTGCAAGGTCACAGAGCTGGAAAGCTCATGTGTGCTCCTGCCTTCAAGCCTTAAGCAGCATCGCCCTCCCTCGTGTGCTATCACCTAACTTTTGTAAATGCAGGTTTGGCTTGAATGACTTTCTAGCTTAGGTGTGTTTTAGGACATAGGTGGAAAGCTGCACTGGAAGGCCATAAAACTGTATGTAAGAATGATCCCCTTCTGGGGAAGAGGGCATGACCTAGGAAGCACAGGGCTACCCAGGTTGGAGCATTGGGCTTGTCACCAGGGGGGGATGCCTGTCTACACCGTGTTCTTCAAGGATTCTGCAGGGAGCACTGTTCCGGGGCCTGTGACTGCTGTAGGACATGAGATCAATACATTATTGTTGCCAGCTTGCCACTTCATCACCTGCAGCGTAAGAGCTGAAACTGCCAGTTTTTTGTGCCAGGTTTGCAGCACTTCCTCATGGAAGGGGCACTCTTGCTCCTGGATGAGAACTGTCTGTTATATTGTTAATGCTGTGGCTGTGGTTATGGACATGTCTAATGTGTGTGTGTCTGCCAGGCCCTGGATTACTGTCACAGCATGGGGATCATGCACAGGGACGTCAAACCCCACAACGTCATGATAGACCACCAACAGAAAAAGGTACTGTGGCACCAGGGTTTTTCCAGGGAAACTTGAAACTCTGCTGCTTCTGTACCCGTACCCCCTAATACAGGGCAGCTGTACTTACCCCTTTAGCCTTTACAGGCTCCCCTCCATTTGTGCCTGCATCAGGAGATGGCCAAAGTCCCACTGGGGAGCACTGCAGTGTGAGTCCATGGCTTAGAGGTTGCTCTTCCCCGCAGCCAAACATGCTGGGTTTCTTTGCTGAGAAAAGCAGGTCTGGGCTGGTAATCTCCACCTGGGGAGGTGTGGCAGCAGGATGCGGAGGCCCTGGGCAGAAGGGTGGCCTTGTCTGAAATGTATGTGGATATTTTTACCTAGGGAACATAAGCTTCTCTGTGGTACAGCCCGCTTGTCCTGCAGTGGCTTCGTCACTTCTGGAGCATGCTATTGAGATCACAGCAAACATTTGTACCCAGCTCGCTACCATCCAAATGGACAGCACAGGGAGCTTCCCCACCCCGCTGTGGTACTTGTACCTCATTGGATGCTGTGTGTACTTGTGTCCCCAGAGACCTGGGATTTGCAGCAGCGAATTAGTTGCTGGTCCACAGGTCCCTCCCTGTCAGTCAGCAGTGGCTGTATAGGCAAGGCAAGTTTTATAAGGAGGGGGGAATCTCTTACTAGACCCACTGTCCTTTGGTAATATGGCAGGTTGTCTATCCCTGTGGTTGTGGAGGAGATGGTCTGCCTTGCAGGATGTGATGGGCCTCATCCTGCCTTGTTTTCTGCTCTCAGCCCCTGGTTAAAATCAACACTGCCTTCAGCTCAGCCCCTCTAAACAGTGGGATAAGACAGCTGGCTTTTTTCTGGTCCCTAGTATGCAATGACCTGACCGCTGTCGCTGCTGGTGCTGGTAAGGAGCCAGTTGCCCGGCAGCAGCGGTGTGCTTGGACTCGAGGCAGAGGAGCTCTGAGAGCATCTCCTGTCCTCAGAGTGCCTCCCTGCATCCCAGGCTCCACGCTTGCATCGCAGGATTGGGAGGTTTGGCCAGCATGGCTTCACCTAACCAGCTCATGCTGAGGCTCCTGACTCTGTCTCTCTTTATCGCATGTTCAGCTGCGGCTCATAGACTGGGGTCTGGCCGAATTCTACCATCCAGCTCAGGAATACAATGTCCGTGTGGCCTCTAGGTACTTCAAAGGACCGGAGCTCCTTGTGGACTACCAAGTAAGAGTCTGCTTCCTCCTTGCTAGCCAGTGATACCACTTGTGGTTTCACTTTGGCCACCTTTGGATTGTCTGGTTTGGCCTGCCAGGGCATTGCCTGGGTTGGAAAGAGGCTGGCGGTTAAGTGAAAAGACTGAGGTTGCCTGTGCAGTTGGGGAACGGCCGTGGTGAGTGTGCCTTTTCTGACAGCTTCTCCTTTTCCCCCTCAGATGTATGACTACAGCTTAGACATGTGGAGTTTAGGCTGTATGCTGGCAAGCATGATCTTCCGAAAGGAGCCCTTCTTCCACGGCCAGGACAATTATGACCAAGTAAAGACTTTGCTGCCTGGCTTATTTCATGTCACTGCCTCATTTCTGTGTGTACAGTGGGGAGGTTCTGGGGTTCGGACCACCAGGCTGGGAGGATGTTACTGTGTGCTTAGTTAAGCTGTCTGGGATTATGCTTTACTGCCTTGTGTAGGAGACTTGTTTTCTGCGCATGTTTCAAGGGAGCTATTTCTTCCATCTGGGATGTTTCCAGAAGGAGAGCTCTTAGATTTGGGCAGCTCTCCCTCTGTAAAAGAGCAGTGGCCTGCCTTTCCGTTCTCTTTCAACATGCCTTTTGTTCCAGCTGGTCCGCATTGCAAAGGTCCTGGGCACAGATGAGCTGTATGGGTATCTCAAGAAGTACCACATAGAACTGGACCCACACTTCAATGATATCCTGGGCCAGTAAGTGGAGAAGTGAAATGCTGCCTTTTTACCTTGTGACACAGAGAGGGACTTAAACCAATGTCCATCCCCTGAAGGACTCAGCAAAGGCCTGCTTTGATCTTCTGGGTAACAGTGCTGCTTGCAGGCCTCCCATCTGGCTGCTCATGTCATCTCAGGAGGTCACTGAAATGCAGGCTCTTTCCTTTTGCCTCTGCCGTGATCCATAACCTCTGTTTCTTACCTCTGCTCATTGACATCCCAGAAGTGGAGATGTGGACATTTGAGTTAAGTGCGGGGTGAGAGGATTGAAGCGTCTCAGTAGAGATCTCTGAAAAGGATGAGAGGTGAATGGGATAGTAAGGACAACTTCTGTGCGGCTAGCTGGGAAGCCAGAGCACTTCTGGTCCCCAAGGTGTCACTTGCCCTGCTGCATGCTGTTGTCTAGTCCCTGTAGACAGAAGGTAATGTGCAATGTGCCTTTCCCAGGCATAGGACATACACATAATTGTGTACCTAAAGAAGAGGGTTTTCCCCCTTTGGCAAGTGCTTGCTGAGCAGTAGCTTTTGCAAGGAAGTGCTGTAGGGAGTGTCCATCCCTCGGGACCTCTGGGTAGGGCTGTGCTGGCCAGAGCTGGGCAGTGATGGCTGATATCTTTGCAGACATTCCCGGAAGCGCTGGGAGAACTTCATCCACAGTGAGAACAGACACCTGGTCAGTCCTGAAGTCCTAGACCTCCTGGACAAGCTCCTGCGATATGACCATCAACAAAGGCTGACTGCCAAGGAGGCGATGGAGCACCCCTATTTCTGTGAGTCTGTGGAGGATCTGGAGCCAGCTGGGATGGAGAGGGGTCTTGGGTTGTGGCGGCATATTTCAGCTCTCTGGTCTGTGAAAGCCATAGCAGCTCTGTGGGTTTTGAGGGCAGTTTCTCTGGAAGGGTTTGCCAGGGTGGAGCTTCCACTTTATTAAATGCTGTTTCCCCTTCCTGCCTGGTCTGTGTCTCCTGCAGATCCAGTGGTGAAGGAGCAGTCCCAGCCCAGCTCAGAAAATGCTGTGCTCTCCAGTGGCCTGACAACAGCGCGATGAAGACTGGAAAACGACGGGTAATTCAAGATGTTTACAAATAAAAGCAAAACCTTCGGTCACACAGTGAAGGGAAAAGAACCAAGGACCCCCCCCCCTTCCCCTCCCCTTTATACTCAGCAAAAATCTAACCTTGGGGGGGGTCATAAACCTCAGTTCCTCTCTGGTGGTTGTGGTTAATGTAACTCTAACCTTGTGGTACCAAAGCCCTGGGTAAATGGTCTTGCAAGAGCTAAACATGTAGTGATATCCCCAGGGCTCAACACAACTGATTCTGGTTCACATCTCTATGGATCCTTCTCTTCCTTCTCAGTCCAGCCTTCCCCACCACACTGGTGGGGACAAATTGGTCGTTCCACCATCAGCCCTTAGCATGCCTCTTTCTAAACATGCCTTTTTGACTTGCAGCCTCTGGATGAACCAAATTCAGGCTGGGGGTCAGCAGGTGCAACTCTGTTTTGAGGTCCAAATCCTACTGCTCACTCTGGGCTTGAATTTGGCCCTTGAATTCTAGTTTCAATTGCAAATGCCGGGGGCGGTTGGGGGGAGGGGGGAGGTTTGACATAAAACAGCCCACAAACCCAGCAGCGTCTCAGGATTGGTTTGGAGCATTAAAACGAAGGCACTGATCCGAGTTGCTGGGGAGAGGCGAGATTCCCCCCTCCAGGTGTGTTTGACAAAGGCTCGCTCTGAGAAGAAACTCAATAGACCTGCTTTGGAAACTTGTGAATGTGAGGGCTGCTCTTGCGGCAGGGGGAGGGACTATCCAGACTTTCCCACCGAGCTCAGGAAAGTCAGTGTCGCAAGACTTCTTGTGATAGGTGTGCAACCACGTACCTCATGACGTGGCTCCTGTGAGAATTCATGCCAGATGCAGACTTGTGCCAGGGTACAGCTCTGGAGCCGTTCAATCCGGCACCGCAGGATGGAGGAGCGGAGAGGAGGCCGGGGAGGAGAGCACGGGAAGGGGGAAGGATCAGCAAACAGCGGCGTGGTCTGTCGGGGAGGGGGCTGTGCAGCTACTGATCCAGGACTTGGGATCCCACATAGTGTTTTAACAAAGTCAGCCATTTGTTGAATTCTGGGGTGCCGATCCTGTTGTGGGGGGTGGGGGGTTCGTCTTGCGGGTTCTTTCATCAGATCCCTTGATGGCTTTATAGCCCCACAATTCACAGTTGCCTCCTCTACTTGTTCTGTGTGTAACTTCATCAAGTGGTTCTGGTGACACTCAAACCTAGAAGCTGGAGATAGTGTTTTCCCACCAGCACCTAAACACAGAATTTCCTTCTGCGGCATTGTCGGAATAGTTAATTTTTTATAAGGTTGCAATGTTTCTATTTGAAACATCTGTTTACATTCCATATTCCAATAAAGTTCTATTGGCATCGATAGCAGGTCAATCCATTTGTATAATTCACTGAAACCAATAAATATCTATACGTCTGAACGTCTGCCGTCTCAAATCTATGGGATAGCCAGAAAGTGAGAGCCGAAGGCATCACCTCCTTGAGAAGGTCAGGTTGGCTCTCCCAGCCCCTCTTGGCTGAGTATTTTGGGATCTCTTAGCCTTTGGTTGCAGTTCTTCATGCTGTCAGCTGATCACTGTGGCAGATTTTCTTAGTTTCCATGGGGCTACAGAGGAGGTGCAAGGTTTTGAGTACAGCGTGGGAGTCTGCTCTGGTGGTTCATTGGACTCAGCTGGTGCCCGAGGTAGCAGTCTCTGTTTTGTGGCTGGTCAGAGGAGAAGGCACTAATGCATGGCTGGAAGTTGGAGGTTCTCCATGTGCATACACCTGTGCTTGTCTCCTCTCAGCCTGCGTAGATGGCTTTTTCTGAAGGTGTGCTGAGCAGGGGGCTCTTCTTTCCTCCCACCCTGGGTTGCGGCCGGTGCATGAGCTCAGTTATCAGTGCCTGGGCTGAGGAACCATCTGTGGTGTTGCCGCCACGCCATAGGGCCTTTGTTAACATTAACTCCCATGCTGAAGGCTTTGGTGAGTGTTCCCAGCCCTCTGTTGTGTCTCTTGTGCTCTTAAGCTGCACTAATACAGCAGGGTTAGTTTGGCATTTCAACATCAATTTTTGCACTGATTTTAAGTGTATGTTCAATTGCTCCATTGAGAAGAGGCAGGAGTGGATGTTTCTCATGGCCTGTCCAAGTTGCTATGGGGAGAACTTGCCTGTTTTCCAGCTCTTGTGTGTTGGCATTCCCAGCTTCCAGAGAGTTAAGGCATGAGGGAGAAGACTGGGTTCAGTGAGCGAATTTTGATAAGTGAAAAATTTTGATCTTTATATACGAGTGCTTGATGGTGGAGTTTCAAGGTGGTGCTTCAGGAAGTGTCAGTTCTGTAAACCTGAGTCAGAAATTCTTTCCAGATACCCCCAAGCAGAGGAAGAGAGATGCTCTTCCCAGAAAGTGAAGTGGGTAAACAGCTTTCCCTGGCTGTGCTAAGTAGAGAGGCTGGAACAACCTGCCCTGTGTCTCCCCACATCCCTACCACAGCTCTGGGGTAGGATGAGCTGCAGCAGGTTTATCCCGCAGGAAAACATGGCCACTGAGTAAGTGTAGCCTGGGATCAAGGAGGGTGTGTGTGGAGTCTCCTGATCCCAGGGTGATGTGGACACCTGGCTGGAGCTTGGGCCAGTTCCTTTCTGCACCCATCAGCCCTTTCCACATGCAGAGCAGGAAACCCTGCTCTTCTCTGGGTCTTAGCAAAGTGTTGTCCTGTAGGGACAGCTGGGAACTGGAGAAGACAATGTCTTGTCCTTGGGAAGGAAGGAGGCTGGGGAACACTCGTCTTCAAGTGCTGTCTCCTGGAGAAAGTCGGGGAAGTCCTGGTGCACATCCTGGCTTTTCAGCTGAACTGGCCCTGGCTTTCTAGCAGAGGTAGAACATGGGTTTGGTTGAGTGTCTTGTAAGAGGAAAGGCTTAAAACCAGAACCATGGCAGCTGTTGAGGGATGCAGTAGGAGAGGGATGCAGTAAGCAACTTCCCCAGGTTGGTTGTGCCTGTTGCGAGTGTGTTGTGGCATGACAGGAGCCTTTAGCAGGACTAGAGGAGATGTTTGCAGCCGTGGAGGAAGACTTAACACAGAGGTTTGGGGAGAAAAAAAAGACCAAACTTGTGTCTGGCTGCCTATGAAGGTGCTGCTTTACTGAACTGCATCTCTCCCTTGCCTTGCTTAGCCCTGCCACCTCCTCTGAAGTGGGCTGAGGATCCCCCGCTGTCCCCACATGCAGAGGGGTGTTGATGGTGCGGCCAGGCCTGACTGGACGTGGGGTGGCAGGACATGGGGCAGGGTGCCCAGCCGTCTCGTCACCTGGGGCTGGAGGAGCTCTGTGTTGAGCTGGCAGTGCCCCGTGACGCTCACTTCCCTCCTCCCATCTCTCCTCAGGTCCGATGCTGTTGCTCCCAATTTTCCATAAGCAGAATGAGAACCAAATCAAACGTCCTATCGGCGCGTGTAGAGTGACGGCGGGCAGACTGCGCGGCGTGGGCAGGGCTGAGAGCGGGGCAGCATGCCTGGCTGGACGGCGCTCGCCTCTTTATGACCACAGCCCTTCCCTCCAAGTGTTAAAGGTTCTTCTGCCTTTGGTTCCTTGTTGAGCTCTTCCTGACCCAGAAAGCATGGAAACGTGAAGGGCGTGCAAAGCAGTTGGTTAGTTGTTCCTTCCTCTGTTCTGGCTGTTCCCCCCCACCCTCTGATGGACCACAGTTAGCCAGCTTGCACCTGTCTCTGCAGGGCACGGGGGTGGCAAGGGATGTAGTATCACAATGGACAGTTCTATATTATAATTAAAAGAATTCTATATTGTTGAATAAAAGTTTTAAAAGAAGCATACGACGAGGAGTATTCAGTGGGGAGGGAGCTGTGGGGCAGGACTGGCTACACTGGAGGATGCTGGCAGCGTGAGCCACAGGGTGAGCTGTGCCCCCCTAGGACAGGCTGGGGGAGGAGAGCAGGAGGAACTGATTGTACAAAATCACCACAGGTGGAGGCACAGGAGCCACTTCCCACCTTTGGGGGTGTCCCTCCTTAAGGGATGTTCCCACATTCTTCTGGAGGTGCCTGCTTGGGTGGTGGCCTGTGCTAATGCTGGTACCTGCTTTTCCCAGCCCATGGGACATGGGCTTGGCTCTGCCTCTTTCTTGGCCAACTTTCCTCTTCCTCCTCCCCAACACCATCACTACAAAGCCCTGAGCTGGCAGCTCCTGCCCACGGGCCTGTGCATCGCAGGAGTTCCCCTGCAGATGTGGTGCTTCACCAGCAGCTCTCAGGAGAGCCTGGCTGCAATGCTGGTGGTTGTCCAAACTGTGCTCTGCTCTTAGGTGTTAACAGACCACTTGAAACCCTGGTCTAAAACCTCCAGCTGGACTCTGTATGACTGTGCACGGTCGTTTCTCTTCTGTTGTCCCATGCCTTCGCCTCC
>NW_010193551.1:0-2669 GCF_000695765.1 Mesitornis unicolor | reverse complement strand
TACACAGTTTTCCCCTATACTGAAGCTGCCCAGGCTAAGGGCAGCTCTGAGACAAGGCTCTTGACTGGGAGAGGTGGACTTGTTCACAGGGAGGGGAGCATGGGTAAGGCAAGCTCTGGGCTCCTGCAGGCACAGACCTGCACGATGCTGCTCTCACCCAGCCCTGTGCACTGGACGGAAGTGGAAATGCGGGAGTGGGTCCTCGCACGAAGCCTGTGAGTGGTACAGGTGGAAATCTGCCAATGCCGTCCTTGTGCGTCACACCTGGAGATGTGCTGATGTGCGGCCAGATGTGGACATGTCCATCAGGTAAGTTCAAGCTCCTGGTGCCTCATTGCCCAGGCACGATAGCCCTGTGGTATCCAGGACTGTGCTGATCTCTGGTGCCTAAATTCAGCAAGACTCTCTGTTTTTGGCTGGTGTAGATCTGGCCAGTGGTGAGAGCTTGTCCCTGCAGGGAAGAGCCCATGGCAGAGTCCAGCAGAGGTCCGTGTGTGCGAGGCAGAAGCAGCGCTGCAAGCATATGCCAAACTGAGGTCCCTGCAGCATGGTGGCACATCAGGGTGCTGTTGCTACCTCATCCATCCCTCTCCTGTTGGAGCATGCTCCCTGTTCCCGCCTGCTGCAGCCCAGGTCCTCTCCAAGTCAACAGCTTGTCTCTAAAGGTTGCTTTCAATGGCTTTTTCTTTTAAGTGTTACTTGTCAGAAATAAACTCTTCTTTGTGTGCCCTTTTTTTTTTTGTCTCCAGTTTGTTTGTCCAGAGTCAGAAAAATTTTGTTCATTGTGGTCATCACATTCATTTTGTTCATTTGTCCTCCTGTGCTGCTTGGATTTCAGTGAGCATGAGGTCCGATGGCTTTCTCCAAGTTCCCTCCGCACCCAAAGCAACTTTTGCACCTTGCCTCCCCTTGCATGTGGTGGCCATGGCTCTCCTGCCCAATTCCCTTTCTGATTTCCTCATTATAGCTGCCCTTCATTCAGTCTTGCTCCCGTAGAAAAACCCAGGCTGGGAGAGACGGCTGGGAACAGAACAGAACAGATCCCAGAACATCGCACTCCTTGCGGAAGTCATTGCTTTCTTCTCCTTTTTGCCATGCAGTGAAGGCTTTTGGCTCACAAAGGCACTGACTGAATCCGGCTCTGGTTTTGGCTTGGACCAATGTTCAAGCACATGCCAGCCCTCTGCATCTGCTCTCCAGCAATGGCTTCAGCCAAGAGGGTGATGGCCCAGGTTAGGATTTCCCAGGCTATGAACCTGGACTGAGTGCTCCAAGGCCAGCACAGACGGGGTGGTACTGGAGAGAGCTGCTATGTTTTGCCCTAGTAACTGCACCCAGCCATGTGAAACCTCAGAAGAGGAATGTTTCAGGACCTTCCTGAAGATCTCATTCCTCTGAAGGCATCAGATTGCTGGGAGCTCTGCAGGGCAGGAAATGCTTTAGTGGACACTTATTTCTGGAGCAGGCAAGCTCTGCTCACTTCTCAGACCTGACTGTCCTCTTAGGAGGGGCCATTTCCTTCACCTGCTCCCCAAAATCCGATCCCTCTGCACCCTGGGAACGGGAGTGAGGTAACATGCCGACATCTTCCAAGGCAGATAACATCAATGTGTGAGTCTACTTGAAATCTATCTCCCAGAGGCCTCTTTCCAAATGGCAGCCTCAACCATTAATACGTGTTAATGTCTCACTAGGCTTCTCTGTTTCTGCCCTCCCCTGTAGCCTGCATGTGCCTGGGGAAGGAGGAGACAACAGGTATTATTTTTCATTAAAATTCATTGAGAAATAGGGACAATTTGAAACTACAGCATATTTCTGTCTACATCACTTGCAGCAAAACATGACATTAAAATGGTGAGTGGAGAGCATCTGCATGAGTGGGCTGTTCAGGAATGGCAGCTGGATATTTGTCCCAGTTGTCTCTTATATCTGATTAAGGGAACAAGTTATTTAATCGCGCCATATAAAGTGTATGCTAACCCACTGACTAAATATAGCTGATGGTTTCTAAATAATGCCTTCCTTTTTGTGTGCTCCACTTGTTTGTGTGAGGAATTTGCAAAGGAAGGAGAGAGCGCTGCTCGCTCGGGTGCTGCCTCGGACTAGGACTGTGCCTTTGAGGCAGTTGGAGGTTTGCAGCCCAAGGGAGAGACAAGCACAGGCTGTGGTTGTCGGTGGGATTTGGATGGGGCATTAATGAGCAACAACTGCTACACAGGGGCCCTGGAGTTAAACTGCCAGACCATAACGCTGATGCAGGATGGTAATTTTTGTGCTGTTTAGTGTTTGTACATTGAAAATAGATGCTACAAGTGTTATTACAGCAGGAAGAAATTTAATATATTTCAGTTTAAAGATGTTATTTTGAGCCCAAGCTGTTCCTGTTAAGTCTCTTCAGCCGTGTAAGGCGCTGTCTAGACTCGAAAGCATTTTCACACCAGTAAAGCTGTACATCAGCCCCCCCTTATCTCACCAAGGTACTGCATCTTAGCTCAGCTCACAATAAGAAGGCACATTTCTTTGCAGTCACACAGTAAGACACAAGGGTTATTGCTGGCAGTTACCTCAGAGCATGAAGATGAAAATAAACAGATAAGGCAGTAACAACTTAAAAGAAGTACACAGTATGAAAACTTAGGGTTGTACACTGACGCCGCCACTCCCTGCTC
>NW_010193550.1:2246-3762 GCF_000695765.1 Mesitornis unicolor | reverse complement strand
GCCTCTGGCTTCACACGCTGGGATGGGGAAAGACTCATCGGGCTTGCTAAAAACCTTCCCGAACTGGAGCAGAGCAGCGGGGCGTCCAGCTGCGGGCAGTACTTCCGCCTGTAAAGCACAAACTGCGGGCAGTGCGGCCCTCGTCCCCTTGTAATTCCCTCCCCTTGCGAGCAGGAGGCAAAGCCGGGTGTCCCTTCTGACCTGTCATTGTCTCCCAGCAGAACCGGGCCTGCCCTGAACCCCAAAAGAGATGCGGTGCCACCCTGTGCGGAACTGGGGACGGGACGTGGGCCCAGGCAGTGGCAGAGAGGTGTCCCCGCAAGGCCTCAGCATCCCTGGTGGCAGCGCCCACAACGATCAGGGACACACGCTGCTGGGCCCCAGCCTTGCCTGCAGAGCTGTCTCTTAGGTGCCAGGTTAGCACGGTGCTTTTTTTGTTGTATTTTCACCTCAGGCTGATTTTTTTTTTTCCTAATATTGATTTGCATTTTGTCGAAGGAACAAAAAAACCAAAACCACTTAAAAAAATATTATTTTGAGAGACCATTCCGTTTAGTTGGTTCTGGTGTGTTTCTTACTTATATTTGCTCATGTCACTTAAACTGAAGAAAACGCACAAAAGAGGGAACATTCTGCCCCTTTTCAGAGTTTTCTTGTCTGAATTTCTTCTTAAAGTGAGTGACAGTTCATATTATGTTCCGCAAAGGTCATAACCAAAAATAGCAGAGAAGTGCATACGAATAGTTGAGAGAGGACATGGATTAAAAACACTTCCTCACCTCCATAGGCCAAGTCAGAGGGAGCACACAGTGATACTGTGCTGTGGATGGAGACATTTAGGGAATATTCCCAAAGGAGCTTTTTTTACAATAAGTGGGGCCCTTTCCGAAATGTGCCAAAATCGGGAAAGGCGCTTCGAAATTAGCATGGTGGGCTTTTTCTGGTAGGGTTTAACGTCGTAACGCTGTTGGTAACCCCTGGGATTGTATCGTACCGACCAGCCCGCAGTACGCCGGCAACGGGCTCTCTTCTTTCCTCCCCAAAAATGCACCGCTGGAGCGGGGCGACCTTAAAGTTTCTGGACTCTGAAGGCCTCGCTTGGGTGCTGCGCTGGGTATGCGGAGGTCGGCGTGGTGCGGTCGCGCAGGGTGGTGATGGTGGGGGCTGAGCGCGTCTCGGCTCCCCCGTGGAGATAAGCGTGAGGAAGCGATGCGCAGTTTTCATTACGTCGTCTTCATTGCGTAGGCAAAAGCGTGCAGCGCCGAGGCGCGCACATGGCACAGGTACCGGAGAGCTGAGGTGCGCGTCCCCCCAGCCTCCTCCCGAAATCCCCCATTTCAACGGGAACCGCTAATTGAGCATTAGCTTTCAATTAATTTCGCTTGTAAAGTCTTTTAAACCCCTCGGCGCGATCAGGCCATTCTTCCCTGTTCCCTGTGTTGGGGCCAGGCATGTTCCCTAAAAGGTTCTGTCATTTTAAGATGCGCCGGTACTTTTTGTGGATTTTTTTTTTTCT